>NC_052485.1:8306872-8606872 GCF_009730915.1 Dioscorea cayenensis subsp. rotundata | reverse complement strand
TCGGCCTGTGGTTTTGTACCAACATTTGTTAGTTTATCATTAGTCGGTGGTTGTTCCATGGAAGATTCCCTCGATACATTTATAACATGACATGCAACCTATACTTATAGGTATATATGTATGTTTATACTCACACGTTGGTTTTGAACTAGCTTTTGATAGACATAAATAGGTGTATATATATACATGTTTTGGCTTGAAGACTTTGTTACCGAGAATTCCATGAATTGATACCAATCTTCAGTCTCTTCCATCTCATTCTTGTTCCTCTCCACCTTAGTATCATTGTCCTATCTTTCCCTACACTTTGGCCTCCTTTAAACTTCAACTTATTTTGGTCTAATGAACTCTATTTATTATATATATATATATATATATATATTAAAAGCCAGCCTTGAACATCATGCTTAAGAATGTGTTTATATTATATTTTTATATTATTGATCGCCTGCAGCATTATGTTGCTAAAAGAGTTCAATATTTTGGATTTTCATTTCTTTTCCTTCTTTTTTTTTCTTTTATTGTTTGTTTTATTATTCCCATTAATTTTCCTTTTTTATGATGAATTTTTTATAACTAATATGGAAAGGTGGTTTTCAATCTTTCAGCCCCTTCATATTGTCATATTCTGAATTTCAGTGAGCTTTTAATTTGGCTGGTTGATCCTAGTTTGGTTTTTGGTCAATCAGTATGCATGGTTACATGCTTTCCAAGACTCCCATGTTAGTTGCTGCTGGCATGTTTTGGCATGTGAAAAATTGTTTTGTGACCCTTGTATATCAGACTATGGAGTTTAGTTAACCATTATTTTCATGCTTTAAGTTATAATAAATTTCTTGGAGTTGCTCATGCAAGCTTGTGCCTCCTTGTGGTATTTTTATGGTTCAACATGATTTGCTTGATTTTTAATTGCCATCAATCTTTGGGAAATAGGATCATTTGAGAAGTGATTTTGGGTTTTCAAGTTGTGTCTTGGAGTTAGACTAATATCATGTAAGTAATCTATCTTAAATTTCATATTTTCTATTAAATCATAAAAATCGTGTTAATTTATGTAATATTTATTTATTTCATAACCGCTTTTTTATTTGCTTAATTATTCTGTAAGATATTTATTTCTTTATTATCCATTATTACTAGTATTTGTTATTAAATATATATTATTTTTCTGGATTTTGGTTTGTCATTATTTTATTATGAAATTATTTGTTGAATTGAGCAATCATCACTTATTTATCTATTTAATGAATAATTTCCTCTTGTTTAAATTACCCATTTAACCTTTATGGTTTTCTTGATTTCAACTATTAAATTAAGGGGTCGTTTGTGTTAAATATTTGCTTCATATCCTTGGGATGAAGCCAAATTTTGATATCTTTTAATCCAATGGTCTAGATTGCTCTATTGTTTATATAGGATTATGTTTGTTGGATGTTGTGAAAAGAGAAGAGAAAAGAGAGTGAGATAGAGAGTGTGAGTTCTCTTCTATTTGGAGAGTGGAAAGAGTGAAGGTGTAGAGAAGAGCTCTTGTTCTTGCTTGATCTCATTAAAGCAAGGTAAGACTCTTGTTTTTTAGGTAAGGCTAGTTCTTAGAGCTTGGTAACTCTCTTGTGGTTTTATGCCTATTTCTTGTACTCTTGTACTCTTGTTATTCGTCATGATATAATGAAACATTGTTCTCGCATGGATGTAAGCTTGTTCTTAGCCGAACCACGTTAAATTGGTGTCTCTTATTTTATTCTTGTGAGATTGGTTATATGTTATCCTTGTATTACCCATTCATTCCATTATTTCTAAGTATTGTCATATTGCACACCAAGTATTCGACGAATTGCCACACTACTTCTGCGCTTCCTCACAGGCAACAATTTGGTTCATGGTAATGACGTATTACCACGTAACGAGATTACGATGATAATATGGGTGAGAATATTATATGGTTGGGAATATTGTGATAATTTGATATAACCATGTTTGGTTGGGAACTCTTATTATCTGGAATAGTTCATTATCATGTTTGGTTAGTCATGATAATCAATTTGGTAAAATATAAAAAATCCCAAAATACTCTTTTAACATTTGGAAAACCCCAATAATCCCACATATAGCACATTACCATTACATAGCTTGCGGAGAGGATCTCGTGATTCAACCTAAATTCCTGTTGTCGATTGGAGCTCCAAATCCAATGAAAACCTTCTTAATTTTGCATAAAGGAAAATGGAAAACATCATGTCCAACCCATTAAAAAACTCTTTGCAACAACATATTTATTAAATAATCAAATTGGAAGAACCAAGAAGCTCCAAATCCAATTAAAACCTTCATAATTTTGCATAAAACACAATCACATATCTATTTAATTTCCAATTTGAGAATGCTTACATGAAATAGTAGAACCAATAAGATATGTAGATGATGTTCACTTTGGCTCGAAACCAAAAGCAGTCTACTTCTTGGAAACCCTAGCGTGAGAAAGAAGGAGAAGAAATTGAAAGATCGCTTCAGCTGCGAATGAAATCCTCTTTTTTGAAAGTCTAGCACGAGAGAGAAAGGAGGAGAGAAAAGATGTTTTTTTATTTTATTTTGTACCCTTTGTTCGTTTAAAATTATAAAATTAATTAAAGAATAAAAGGGTATATTTAACCCAAAAAATTTATGAGATTACCACATATTTGGTAATCCAAGATAAACACCAAATTTGGTGGCAATAGCATTACCAACTTTCTTGGTAATGTGATATTACCATCCAGATTATCACCGGTGCAATGCCAAACATAATAATCTTTCTACATTAACGCAAACCAAACGACCCCTAAGGCTTTTACCTATTTACTATTTTGAAAATAATTGTTTATTTTCTCTAAAGTGGAGGCATGAAATTCTATATTCCTGCTTATTTGGAAACTTGGAAAAACTTGTGGTCAATTCTTTTCTTTGATTCTAAGATTGTGTTGAATACTTTTGTCTCCAAATAAGCTATGCTCAACCTTGTTAGTAAAGGGTAAACACTTACCTTGTTGATAAAAATTTCTGAAAAATGAGGTTACATTTTCACACCGGTCTATCGGTGAAATAATAATAACCTCTGATCTCGGGCCACCGAGGGTAAATAAATGACTTATGTTATTCTGGCTGATGTCACTGAGGGTAAACAAATGACCTCTGACATCTAATGTAAATTTTGAGACAAATTCTGTTATTTGAAAATCGGTTATCTTTCTGTTTTACTTTTCAAATTGGATATCCCCCAATTGTAATATTTTGGATCAACGAATATACTTATTCTAGTTATGCTATCTACTTATCTTTCATTTCAAATGTTGGAGAACTCCAGTTTTAGTCCAGATTATTCTATTATTTCAAATTCAAGCTTTTCAAAATTTGGATTACTTACTAAGCTAGTGAGTTTTTTAAGTTGTTTTAAATCCTTTTCAGGTCAAAAGCAATAGGCCCAGGGGTTGCCTAGCAAGGTATTAGTAGTGTACACTTTGTGACATTTATGTATTCTGGTCATTTTTTGTATTTGAACCTATGTTACATCCTTAAGTTGTACTTGTATTTTTGTTAGTTGTTACTTTTCTCTAGTTTGAGATGAGTTCTGAGACATTGCAGCCCTATTGGGTTCATGCCTTGTGGAACTGCTGCCTTTTATTAGCACATCAGGTTCGACTTAGCTGTATCAGGGGTGTGACATCAGTACTCTTAGCTCCCATAATATTCGCAAATGATACTCCACTTATCAAAAATGATTTAGGGTTTTGGCCTGAAAAGCCGTGTTGTCGCCATGTCACCCCCATCTGCATGAGCAAGTGAGGGAAAGGATGTAGCTAGTAGCTAATTATAGATCAAGCACACTGGAAAAGAGAAGAAGAACCGTAGAAGGCCCTAAATTAGCCCTAATGTTACAAGTCCAATTTAAAGTAAGATAATCATCATTTAAAAATATACTAGATGATGTATTATACACCTATTTTTTGTACAATACAGAGTATCGATTATACATAAATAACTTTTAATTTGCATTTGTCTCATTATTAACTATTGCAAAAGTGAGATAGAAGAAGCTATGGCTGCCTATGTGTGTAACACCATACTCTCCTTGCATACACATTAGCGGGTTAGAAAAATAGCTTGTACCCTCATTGATAGGAGTTTTTTTCTTCTCTATAAAGATATTTACAAAGATTGTAAATGGATAAAACAATTGAGGTTGATGCCTCAGACAGCTACGAAGCACCCACCAAAAATATATGAACTTATTAATCTACTATATTGCAAGATATTGATATAAACCAAGCAAGTCATTTTCCCTTGCTTTATTATTATGAAAATATCTCCGTTACAAGTTAGTGAAAAATTTATAATTATTAATAAATCCCTGCAAAACTCGAAATTGCAAATACAAACTTTTTCAGGGGTATATATGAAAAAAACACAAATGCCTGTTCACAAATATAAACATCCATTGAAGCTCTCGCTTGGGTGTAGCCTTTGCACCTTTTGCTCCAAAATCAACAGCTACTCCTTCAGATCTAACCCCCCAAAATAAAAAAAATAAAAAAAGAAAAAAAAAATAAAGAGAGAAAAAACATAGAAATCCTGATGATGATGATTAACAAGGGTGAGGGTTTTTTTTTTTCTCATCAATCCACAATTTTCTCTCTTTCTCTCGATCTCAATCTAAATCACAAGTGAATACCCAAATCCCTCATCTCTCCTTCTCGTTGATTGGTTGATTGATTGATGAATCTAGGGTTTCCTTCTCTTCAGATGGGGCGGCAACGAAGCTCGTTCTCTTCCATCTCGTTGCAATCGCCGCCGCTGGAGCCATCGCCACCGCGGTGCAGCTTCGATCCCGCCGGAAGCGGCGGTTGAAGACGAAGGACGCCATGCCCATTCCCACCATCGTCTTCTCCGATTCTGGACGCGTTTCTAAGATCGAGACCTTCTCTCACTACGTCGGTAATGCCTCCATCTCTCTCTCTCTCTCTCTCTCTTTGTCTTTTTTTTTTTAAAAAAAAAATTATATATATATATGTATATATTTCTATTTTTTATTATTTAACGGATAAATTTGGTTGGATTAACCGGATCGTCATTTGTTGCCCAAGTTGTCTCTCATTTTTAATTTTTTAATAAATAAAATAAAATAAAATAAATTTAATTGAGAATAAAAGCTGAATATTTTAGGAAAAAAAATAAAATTATAAAATCTATCGAATGTCTCAATTTTTTTTATTTTAATTAGTCTAATCATTAGAGTGTAGATAAGAAAATTATAAGCATTATCTTTTTGCTGCTTTTTTCCTATTACTTAAACCAAATAGTGGAGGGAATGATGGATAGGAATAAATCAATTTAAATATTGATTTTTTTTTCTACGTTTCATATATTCATAGTTTAATGCAGAGTGGTGCAAGAGGATGAGCAACGCTTTACTATTTTTTATAATAATAATGATGATAATAATAAAGAACAAAACAAAACGTGGCGTTGGGAATTGGGAAATGAAACACTTGATTTGGCAATAAATTATTTGCCTTGGTGTTGTATTTGATATGGTACTACTGACTCAGCATATGACTTTATTTTTCTTTGTTTATTAATTAAATCAATTTGTGTGTGCCCACTTTTGAATATGTGACGACGCCCCACTTGCGGTTGGCATTTAATTGCTTTTTTTTTTAATCAGGGTTTTATTATGTCATATAACCTGCAGAAATAATAAATGAATTTATAAACTTTAGAGTAAAATTACCTTTTTAGCCTTGTATTGTCCCCTCAGTTTGTCAATGATTCCTGAACTTTGGATATTTGCTAATTGATCACTCTGCTAATTATGTTGAAATATGGGATCATTTTTTTGATATAATGAAAGAATTAATATATATAATATGCAGCAAGGCAATTGGGATTCAGTGACATGAATGAGTGCCCACAGTTGTGCAAGTTGGCAAATAATTATTTGAGGAAAACCAAAGGATGTGAAGAGGACATATTTGGTTTTCTGTCCAAGGATTCAAATCCTGAGGCTCTTTATGTTAAGCTCATTCAAGAGCTTGATAGATGCATTCTTGCTTATTTTGCATTTCACTGGCAGCATGCTTCTCTTATGGTTACTCAGGTAAAAATTAACATTCAAAACAGTCATTTATTTATTCATTTATTTATTTTTGTATGTGTTTGATTGGAGATATATAATTTGTTTTGATTAAATATATATATATATATATATGCTGTTGTAGGTTTTGAATGTTGATTCAGAACATAAGAAGAAACTCAAGAACATGGTCATGGAGGCTACCAGGTATGCATCTTTCTGGTTTTTATTATGTTTTAATCTCCATCAAATTATCTTGATTGAGTTTAGAATTTTGAGGCCATTAAAAACAAACAGTAAAACAGTTAATTATAGACATTCCAGTGTTTGTGTATGTATATAGTTGGGTTAGATTAGGCTTGAGTTTTTTATTAAGGATGATTATTTTTTAATATTAATAGTTTTAAAATTTTAACCAATAAATATATTTATTAATTGATTGGACTTTATTAAAAGAGCTTGTAGGGTAACAAAAAAGGTTCTATATGAGGAAGCTTTATCTTCATGCAAGGATAAGAGGTTCTATATGAACAATAAACTATTATTATCAAATATATTTTAGTTGAATAATTGTGAGGACTGAGGACTGAAGGGTACTGAGTACATGTTTTTTTTAATTATTGCAAGGAAGAAAAAGTCCACTAGAAGACTGATTGCATTGATGTCATCGATGTTGAAAAATTAATAATAGCAACTTGCAAAGTTGCTATTAATTAATGTTTAATTCATAAAACAAAAAAATCAATTTGGCCAACCTTGTGAAAACTCTTGGTCGTCATTAAAAGCTCAAAAACTAGGTTAAAATTTTAACCCAATATTAAGTACTAAATTAAAGTTTCACAACATATGGTGGAGAAAAAAAAAATTTGAACAAAAGTAGGGGTGGTGAAGAGAAAAAAAAAGTATGGTGCTAAAACAAATTTAAACAAAAGTGGGGGTTAAAAATGTGAAAGTTGCTTCAGTGAAAAAGCAAACTCTGCATGTCGTAATGAAAGTGCTGCAGCTTTGGGCGGCTGCGAGATGCATGCAGTCTGAAAAGAAATTTATTACCGAGGTTTGTGTTACACTCTACCTACCCAGCTTTGGGTGTGGGTCACAACAACCAGTACAAACAAAATTCCTTTCCACTTCTCTCTCTGGATTCTTTTCTGATGCATTTATTTATATTATTTAGAGAAAATTATTTATTAGTGTCTAGAACTTTTTATTTATCGGAATAAGTTGTGCTGATAAAATATTATCCTCATTTCATCTCTCCTATCATTTTTGGAAGTTCAAATTTTGTTTAATAACACACAAATTTAAATAGATTTGTCAAATAATAAACGAATACATTAAAAATCAAAGAATAAAATTAAAAATTGAAAGTGATGTAAAAATAGTAAATCTGATGTACTAAAACTAAGGAGATCTAGTTATTGGATTTAAAAGTAATTATGAAAAAAAAGAGGGATTTTCAAGAGATTTGAAAAAATCAAAGGTCTTTTTGGCCTGATGGTAAAATTGTTTGGATTTTTTAAGCAATCCCTCTATTATTAAAATATTTTTAATAAAATAAGTGTAAAAATTGAAATTATATATAAATAAATAAAAGTGCAAAGAGAAATAATGAATGTATTTTAATTAATTTTATTAAATAAATTTTAAAATAAGATATGTGAAAAAGATTTATAGCACATGTTTTAAATTTTGGAATTATATTTTATATATAAGTAAAAAAAATAGATATGGCTTAATTTTATAACAAAATATGTTAAAATATCTACAATGTATATCTAAACTCTTGAAATGAAAAGTAAATAGTAAGTACACATGTATATCCAAAATTTTGAATTATTTTATCCCTACTAAAATTTATATTATGTTGTATTACAAAAATAATATTAGTTTAAGTTTTTGCATCTTTTTGAGTGCATGATTGTTTTAAGATATTTTTTTTTTAATAATAGACGACAAGTGCCCTTTTTATATGAATATAAACAGTACCAAACAGTACTGTAACCCGGATGTACAGTGTATGTACAATATGAGAATAGTATAAGAATCCCGGATGAACAGTGTATGAACAGTATGAGAATAGTATAAAAATCCCGGATGAACAGTACGGTCGTGGGAGGGATTTGAACCCATGACCTCCCCCTTATACTTTGGTGTCATACCATTGGGCTATCTAATAGTTGACTGTTTTAAGATACTTCATAAATGCTTAAAAAAATATTAGATATTTATTATTTAAATTTTTTTTGGATTTTTTTGGATTTTTTTTTCTAATATTCTAGTTTTTATATTTTAAATAAAAATTAAGCTAAATGAGCGGGCCTAAGCATAGCGTGAGCCTAACTAGGCTTGGGGCTCATGCCGTGGCCCGTGCTCGACCGAACTAGGGTTGATGGGCCGTGCTGGTCCAGTACAATTAAGAGATGTGTTGTGCTGGCCCAACACGGTCTGTTTGGCACATATAGGACGAGAACATCAAGGAAATATCAAAGAGTATTTCGAGTACGGACAAATTTTAAGAAAAACACACCTGTGCTGAAATTTTTCCCAAATATCCTTTCAAGTTTGTCCTTATCTAATAAATTCCTAGTTTTTATATTTTTTGAAAATTAATATTTTATCCTTGGTCCTTTTTCTCATTTAACAAATTACTATAACGGTTTTGAGCTAGCTTGGGATGGGTGAGCTTATTCGGTCACGGAGAGCTTGTGCAAGGCTGAGACAAACCCAGTTGCAGAACTATAAAATATATAAAGTGAGATCAATATATAAGCATAATATTATCATTGTTAATATGAAAGAAATCATATATAAAACAATTATGGTAAACAATATGAAAAATCAAAGTGTAGAAGACAAATGTAATTTTAGTTTTAGGTTTTTCTAGAGTTACCAAAGAAGACATAAATTGAAAGTCAAAGTATGTAGGAAATCTTGATTATTAGGAATATAATACCCAAGTCCCGGAGAGTATCTGTAATTTTTATTTGGTTGACAAGACAGTAATGTGGTCAGAATGTAACATTATAGTATTTGTGTGGGCCCCACACCATTAAGATTTTTTTTAATTTTGTATACTTAGCAGTTATGTTGATTAAAAAGGAAACCCTTTTATATTCTATTTTTTCAGTTTTCCAAACCCTAGCCGTACGTCTCCTCCTTTCTTCCGATATAGATTCTTTTTTGGATTAAGGAAGAAAGAGAGATCTAGTTTTTTTTTCCTCTTCTCCTTATTTTTTTTTCCTTTGATTTGGTGTGTGGTGCCTGCGGTGAGGACGGGGATAGGTCTCTCCGTCAAGGGTTTTGTCTCTTACGTTGTGAGGTTCCATCGAAGAAATATGTAGAATTTTAGGGGTTTTTGAGCGATCAACAAGTAAGTAAACCACATATAAATATATATATATATATATATATATATATATATATATATATATATATATATATGTATATGCAAATTTTTTTTTTATTTTCGAAAATGATTTACCTAGTTATTTAATTAATTTAGATTTTACTGTTTTAAAAAAAAATCATTCTTATACTGTTCACAAATATTTATTGATTGCTATTTTTTTTTTCTATTATGATTACTTCCAATATGTTGATGAGATTTAATTTATGTTATTTTAGCATAGTACGGATCATATATATATATATATATTTGTTAACCTGACATGAGCTTTGATTTGCTTGCCATTTGTTTATTTTATATGATTTTTATCAAATTATTAAAAGAAAAGAAAGAAATGTTGTTGAATGTGGAATTGTTTCAGAAATTATATATATATATATATATATTATATAATCTTGAGTATGTAAACAGTATTGATTACTTATTTTAATTGATGTTGCACATATTGGCCATTTAATTATCGTTTTGCTAAATATATTATTGTTGATATAATTGGAAATATTTTGTTAGAAAACGGGATCACTGATTTCTAGTATTATTGCGTTGGCGATAATTTTGGACCCAACATATTTTTGTTATAAAAAAACTCGTAGTCCCCAATTAACAATGCAATAACCCTGTCACTGGGGGTTAAACACTGACCGTGTCGACACGCATCTTCGACATAGAAACTATAGTTTCGCACCGCTTCGTCGGTGAAGAATAACGGTTTCGATATTCGACTCGGGTCACCGAGGGTAAACCTATGAGTTCGAAATCGACTCGGGTCACCGAGTTTAAATAAATGAGTTCGATATTTTTGTTTTTGGCATTAGTTGTTTTGGGGGACTTATATGCTCGTTATTTTTGGTAAATTAAATCATTATGATTTATTTCGATTTTTTGATTTCACTTTGATATTTATTCCGCTTTGTTGTATTTTTGTATACCTTTTAGAAACTATTGAAACATTTTTGTGATCCCGATATTTTTAGTGGTTACTTACTGGGCTCCCAAGCTCATAATCTTATTGTTAATTTTTTGACAGGTTTTGAGGCTTTGCGTGCCTACTTGGTCACGACCTTGTAGGTACGCGGCCGTTTGTCAATGCTCCAGGTTCGGGGCGTGACAATTTGGTTAGTTAGAAATCTTTTAATACAAATTATTTTTTTTATTAAAATAACCTTATCTAATAGGTACTAAATGTATCAAAGTTAATAATATTGGGAAGAAAATATTAAAATTATTTAATAATAAATATTTTTTATTAAAAAATATAAAATTTAATTTTTAATATAGTTAATTTTTATTAATATTAATTAAGTCAAACTTACCTATTTTAAATAAATATAAATTTTTACTTGATTTTATTGAATTTGAAAAGTATAACGGAAAAACAATTTACATTATATCAGGAAAGGATATTACCACCATTGAGTTGGTAAACACATTTCCGGTAATATTGGCCAAACTATCACATACCAGCAATATGATATTTCCGTTCTATATAACCAAACGAAATATTATAAGATTACATGGTTCAAATTCCAGAGGTAATGTGATATTACTCCCAACCAAATGACTCCTTAATATTTGTATAATAACCCAAATACATTTCATAAAAATATCTAAATATAACCCTCCAATTTTCAAATTTAGTAGTGTAAATTTAATAATTTTTCTAATATATATATGGAGACCATTCCTTTATGGACGTCCATAGATAAAAAATATATGGGCATCCATTATCAGCCGTTGGATCTCGATCCAAAAGTCAACATTGATGAACAATAGTTACTACAATAACATGTAAAGAAAATAATGTTTGGAACAGTAATATCAAATCCAATGGCTGATAATTGGGCACTCATAGATTTCTAATCTATGGATGTCCATAGAAGATGTATTATATACTATAATTGTTATTAATATAATTAAATTTTTGTGGGTCATCTGATCCCACAAAACTTCATGTAGCTCCGCCAATGGGCAAGCCTGCCTAGCGCTGTTAAGGTAATGGGAGACCGATTAAGCCTAGCAAGCCCATGGTTGGGTAGCTCAATTTGGCCTTAGCAAGTCTTTAATGGAATCACCAAGCCAGGATGAGTTCACCTCATGGCTCTCACAAGGGTTAGGCAAGCTGGCCTAGCTGCCCTACCATAGCAAGGCAAGCTGGCCTAGCTGCCCTACCATAGCGAGCCACACAGACTCACTAGGTTAGTAGAGCTTGCTGGGCCTTGTTGCAGGCCATGCTATTGCATGCTCCTCGGGACCAAGGCAAGTTTCATGATGCCAAAAAACGATGGATCATTACCACGAACGTATAATATTCCCGATCTCATTACCACGGTAATATCATTACGTGGTAATATATTATTACCGCGAACCAAACAGCTGAGCAAATTAACATAATGGCTAAATATAAAATTGTATTTTTTTTAAAAAAAAAATATCAGTTAAAACAAAATGAATTTTGAGGAATTTACAAGTTAGTTGAATTTTCTGATGGGTTGTCCGGTGATATGGAACTGTGCTTGAGAATTAGGAGTCATTTCTTCTTTTCTATTATGCTATAATTTTGTTGTATGAGAGAAATTTCAGTATATCTACATTGTCTCAAGCTCCTTGGTATTTATTAATAATTACAACCTTTTCATATTAATTTAGAACTGTTTTTTGTAAAAACAAAAAAAAAATTATAATTTGGGTTTTTATCCATGTATAACCATGGAAGAAAACTTCTTCGTGCACCTTTCTACAAATCATAATTCTTTTATGCTCATTTTCCTGTCACATTGAATCTGTATAAAGGAAGAAAAAAAGCGCATGACTAATTGTCTTTATCTTTGTCTATTTTACTTTTGTTTTCTCATGTGCAGTATAAATTAATATAAACATATTCTCAAAATATCTTTGATGGCAGTTAGAAATTGAGGAAGGAGATTATGTGTATGAAATATTGATAAGATATAAAGGTAGTGATATATGCAAACATCCTTTTATTGGTCTATTTCCTTCTTGATGCTAAAACAGCATAGAAAAAAATTCAGGAAACAAAGGTTTGAGAGGATAACAAAGAATTTGAAGGTGACAAGGGTGTTCTCTACTTTGGTGGAGGAACTAAGAGCCATTGGAATCACACCACGAGATGATGTTAACAAGTGCACCGAAGTCATGGTCCCTGCAGCACTCAGTGACCGCAGTCCTGTGTTGCTCCTCATGGGTGGTGGAATGGGAGCCGGCAAAAGCACTGTGCTCAAGGACATTCTTAAAGAGTGAGGAAAAACAGTGTGTTTTTACTTGAATATATAAGCCTAGATCTCTTTTCCTATCAATGGAAAAATGAACATCGTTATCCTGTTTGTTTGTGCGTAGAGCGTTTTGGTCGGGTGCAGCGGCGAATGCTGTGGTTGTTGAAGCGGATGCGTTTAAGGAGACCGATGTTATCTACCGAGCTCTAAGCTCTAGAGGTCATCATAATGACATGCTCCAAACTGCTGAGCTGGTCAGTAAATTCTACATGTCCTACTCTTCTTAAGGTTTTGAGGTTTTGAACACAGGCAGCACTTGTTACTACTCATCAATGAAAATGCAGGTACACCAGTCATCAACAGATGCAGCTTCATCGCTCCTGGTGACTGCGCTGAACGAGGGGCGAGATGTGATCATGGATGGCACTCTGTCATGGGAGCCATTTGTGGAACAGACCATAGCAATGGTCAGGGCCATTCATCGCCGTCGTTATCGCATGGGTGTTGGCTACAAGGTCGCTGATGACGGTTCCGTCATGGAAAACTACTGGGAACCTGCAGAGGAGGAGAACAATGATGAGAACAATAAGAGAAGGCCTTACAGAATTGAGCTTGTTGGAGTTGTCTGTGATGCTTACCTTGCTGTTGTCCGAGGAATCAGGTAACAACTATACTGCAACAGTTTAATTAGATCATACTTCAAAATCTGTTTTAGAACAATTTGAATTTAGGAACTAAGAACTATTTGAATTCAATATCAGAGCTGTCATTGATAGACTTAATACATTGATGAAAAATTGTAGTAAAAAAAAAATCTGTTGTTGATATAAATACCGTTTACATGTACCGGTGACAGGAGAGCGATACTGATGGGAAGAGCTGTAAGGGTGAAGTCCCAACTGAAATCTCACAAGCGATTTGCAAATGCTTTCCCAAGATACTGCCAACTTGTTGACCATGCCAGGCTCTACAGCTCCAACTCCATGGGAACTGCTCCAAAGGTAAACAATATAAACTACTTCAACTGGAGAGATGTATTAGTATATATGTTTCTTAATCTATCAATCTTTAGGAGCTATCAATTTATCGAGTTTTACATGAGCAGCTGGTGCTTTGCTTAGTATTAATGCTCAAGCTTGGCACTGAATGTCAAGTAGTCAAGCTGAGCTCGACTTCGAACTAGAACTCTGTAGTTGAGTTGAGTATTATATCATTTTACTGATATAATATCATATGCTGTTGAGCATGGTATTATTTTAGTATATGATACTATAGATTATATAGGATGTGAATAATAAACACAAGTTCTTTGTATTAGATTTTTATTGTTCGTTTCCTGTAGTCAATTGAAATTTCCTAAGATAAATAAATGTTATTTATTAAAAAATATCACATAATTTGTATGGTTATAATTTAGCAAAAGACAGAGTTATAAATCAGGTTCTTTTGTTGGGCAAACTCTAGTTCAAACTCAGCTAAATTGATCTTGGCTCAAGCTTTCTATAATTAGAGTTAGGATAAACCATAATCAAGCTACTTTTGAAGTCAATCCAAGCTAGAGTGATGGTCTAGCCTAATTAAGTTTATCTTACCTACAACCTTAACTATTATTTTTTTTTTTGTATTTTATTTCTAAATTATATTTCTATGTTCACTTCAAATCTCAAACCCAAAATGAATACATTTTGTTATTTGGACTATACCAAAAATAAAACAAAACTGCATGTGTTTTGGTCCCTGCTTAAAAATGTTTTTAGTATCTTTATCTTTATATAATTGTATTCTAACATTGCTCACATAAAACTGGTGCAGTTGATAGCATGGAAAGATGGAGACAGTAGCTTGCTGATAGAACCTCAGGAGTACACATGCCTAGAAAATGTGGCTAAGTTAAATGAAGATGCAGACTCTGTTCATGAAGTTTATCCCCAAACTGACACTGTTTCTGCCTCTGGTTCTATCTGGAATGATATGATCTCCCCTTTGAGGTTATCCTCACAGCAAGAGCTCAAAATTTCTATCCAAATGATTGAAAACCATGTACCATGATCCTTGTTACTTCTATGATGCAAATACATTACTATGTAATCATCAATTGTGTTTGAACTTTTGATGATTTAATTCAGACAATGTATTATGTGTAGAGTGAAAAATAAAAAAGCATCATCTCACTTGTTACTTTATTTTCTAACTATGTGCTTGTGTGTATGTTATTGGGAGTTGTATTTTTTTAGCTCATGTATATTAGCATGTATTTCATGTTATTTATGGTATGACACTATGCTTGAAATTTGACATCATGTTATATGAATTTTAAAAAGTTATTCATAAATAATTTTTTATTTCCTGTACTTGAATTTCATATATTTTCAATCCACACAGATAACTTTTTCAATTGTACAAAGTAAAGTGAAAAACAATACAAAATCAATATTGAATATTTTCAAAATAGAAGGATAAAGAAATAGAATCTATTAAAAACACAGTATACATATATATATATATATATATATATATATATATATATATATATATATATATATATGAGAAAAGGTTCTCTGTGGATGTGCATAGACGTCCACAGAGAGCTACAGTAATGCTAACCTTTAGCTAAAGTGAGAGCTAATCTTAGATTAATGAGTTCATTAGTTTTAATTTTGTTTTTACTATGCACCCCACTTTTTACTGTGCTACTGTTCATGAGCACAGTGATATTGTTCATTAAATAGTGTCTGACCGTTGGATTGAAATCCAGCGGTTCAGCAACGCTCACGATTTTTTTAACTGCGTGAACGTGCATAATCTGTGAACGTTGCTTTGGACCGTTGGATTTCGATCCAACGGTCGGACACTATTTAATGAACGATGCTATCGTGCTTTATAAAGCGATAGCAGCGATGAAAAAGTGAGGCTGACGAAAAACAAAAATTAAAACTAATGAACTCATTAATCTAAGATTAGCTCTCACTATAACTAAAAGTTAGCATTACTGTAGTTCTCTGTGGACGTTTATGCACATCCACAGAGAACCTTTTCTCTGTATATATATATTAGTTACAGAAACTACAATATATGTAACACACAATACAAAAAATTGTCTGCTGTCCCAGTCTCCAGACATACAACCAATCTAACTCCAGTGACTATGAAATATTAAAATGATCATTTGATGGGATAAATTTCCCAAAATTTAAATCTTATTCAAACATTGCAGCTTTATGTCTCAGATATTTTATAGACTTTTTAGATCAAAGACCATTGGAAGCTACTGCTGAGTAGCAAGTACACAATAAACTAATAAACTAATCAAATACATAAAACATTTATTAGAGTTTCAAAGCTACTGCTAAGTAGCAAGTACACAATAAACTAATAAAATTACTATCTTCAAGGATTGTAACTTGTAACATGCCAATAGCAAAGAAACATGCAACAAAGGTTATCTGACTTTTGTTAGGCGCTAAAATACTTAAATTTCCTAATTCATAAAAAGACATATAATCATTTGCAACTTAAAAAATTACACAAAATAAATAACCATTACTCAAAGAAGAGCCCAAACTTCCTAATTCATGGAAAATCAATCATTGCTTGATTAAGTCTTCAGATTTTTGTCTGCAGACAAGCTTCCAGCATTTGCTAAAGCATTGACCTCATGGTTGTAATAATCATCTATAACTTACCGAGTTCTTCTTTGATTTCCACTTCTTCGATGTCAAGATTTTTAAATCCATCGACAATTCTAATTTCAAAATAAGAGTAAAATAGATAAGGCAGGGCACCTAGAATCTATTATAAAAGCATATAAACATAGGTTAGTAAAAAAAAGTTTTAAGAATTACAAAGATCCCTTCTACTCCAAACATGAGAACTACCACATCTTGAATCCATTTCTCAAATGGATTTTCAAACAAACCTAAGCATTTGCATCAATTGACAATAATCACAATGCTAGGGAAATTATGGAAGAGGCAGAAAACAGCATCAAGAACAAGTAAGAAAAGAAAACCATCTGGAAACACAGACAGTGCTCGAAAGAAAGAATGATGCCAACATGGTATGATACTAAAGCTTTCAGATTCGATCAAAATGATGAAAGGAAATAGGGAAACCACTAGGTAACTTATACCATCAATTTTATCAAAACAATGGAAGTTTGTCACACTTTTCACTAGGTTAGAACTGTCAATTGAAAGATGAAAAAACCCCAGAGGACAATAGACAAAGAAAATTATAAGAGTTTGATTTCTATTATATTTCACACCATCAATTAAAATGGTGCACACTGACATTTTCCATACTGTTATTTAGGGTAAGGAATGAAAGTAATTAGATTTGTATAGAATCAATTAATGCTCGTACATTCACTACATTCATGTGAATGTTTGAAGCTTGAATTTTATTCCATTTTAAATGCTAAGTGTCATGAATCTGTTTAGCATGGGGGTAACATTGATTTAGTTTATGGAAAAACATCTTTGGAGGCTTAATCGGTCTTATCGAAGTGTGTTAGGAGAAAACCATATGCAAACTATGAAAGTAATTTGTGAGTTAGTGAAAGTTCTTGGAACTCTCACATGTCTTGAAGTTGTCTCCTATCTAATCTAGTGCTTCGTCTTGTTCCTAGGTTATTAAAATATCTCTATCTATTCTCCATGTTACCAACTGTATTTTTTCTTAGTGACTCTATGCTAGTTATATGTAAGAAAAGTTTGAGAAAAGAATGAAGATGAAGCTCTTCTAGTCTTTGAGGAGCAAATTTCAGCAATTTTTGCAGAAGTTTTCTTCCTTTCTCTAACAAAATCTGGTATCAGAGCTAAGTTCAGCGTCTTCTATGTCTGGTACCATGTTTTCTTACTCTCAAAGTCAAGTACCTATCTTTTTTTTTTTTGAGAAAAAAGAGCTCAAAGAGCTATATATTCAAAAGAAAGACTACAACAGAAGAGCCAAGCGAACAGGAGAAGAAAACTTAAACAGAAAAACAAAGGAAGCAGAAATGAAAAGATACAAATAAAAGGACCCAAACTAAGAGAAGTGCTTCATGATCTACCGTGGGAGGTCTCTTCCCTAATGAAACAGTGTAATATCATGTTTGCTAGTATTAAGATTAGCCAAACTGAACGCAGCTCTCATCCATGAGCGAGGGATAATGTGGAGTTGAGGAAAATTCATCGCACTCAAGAGGTTCAGAATATTAGCAATCAACGGGTCCAATCTCCATAATGTCTGCGGGTTGCCGCGCTTAATAGCGATAAAGAGATCCTCACTGGCCACAAAAATATGTTTGCAAAGGATTTGTAAGTCCATCGAACACTGCAGCAGTCCTAAGAACCAAAGCATCAGCTTCAATGTCAGATTCAGCTTGAGTGAAGCAGCAACCAGCACAGGCAAGACTAAAATTGTAATTGGATAAGTGAAAGCAAACACCTGACTGCACTGCATCGCGATTCCAAACAGCTGCAGAGAACAAAAAGGGGGAATCAGTACTTGAGAAATTATTGAGGAGAAGGTTTCTCCCACCAAGGGAGGAATAGGAAGAGAAGTACTTCCTGACGTGGGCGATTACGCTTAAGGATAGAGCATAACAGTCCAAAGCTTCATTCTGGAAGATAAGATTGCACCTAGCCTTCCAGATTAACCAAGCAATTACAGCAATAATAGATTAAATAAAGAGATCAAAAACATTCTGGGACGGGCAAAGCCAGTTTCCCGAGATGAAACCATTAAAGAAATATATAGGTTTGCCAATAGCAATACTAATTAAACCCCAGATAGTTTGCACTTTAGGACAATGATGAAAAAGATGCTCAGAAGTTTCATGATCAAGATTGCAAAATCTACAAAATGTGTGCGGCCCAAATTCAACCTGTAAAGATATTCATAAGTTTTAATACCATTGTGAAAAAGAAGCCAAATGAAGTGTTTAGTTCTAGGAGCAATCTTAAGACACCAAAGATTCTACCAACCATCCCAGTGATCAGAAAAACCTACATTCTAACAGAAGTGAGAATAAACCATGGAAATGAGAGTAATCTTTCTAGATTTGGGGTACCAAACCCACTTGTTCGTTTGATCCAAACTAACATGACCTGGAATGAGATAATCATAATTAAGGTTGTCACCAAAAATCCAGTGTAAAGTGGATAAATTCCAAGAGTCCCCCAATAGAACATTAGATATATAAAAAAAAATCATATAAGAGGTCCATATTCAAGAAGGTTAGTTTGAAAGCAAGGGGAATCTCAAAATACCAAGGGTCCTGCATAAAATCAATGCAACCATGATTGACATGTTTCAACCTTAAAAAAGGCTTAATAATAAGAGCAATGTGCCATAAACCTCGGAAGAACCAAGAACAATTGGCAAGTATAGAATTTGTCCAGAAGTTAACATTGCCTTATTTGTTATGAAGGATATCCACCCAAATAGAGTCATGTTTGTTAAGATACTTAAGCACATTTTTTTGTCATCAAAGAAGTTTTGGAAACACACAAGTTACGGATAGACAAACCCCCCTGAGCAAGATCAAGCATAATATCTGTCCAATTAACTTACCTATCATTGAGGGAGAGAACTATGGGTACTGGGCAGATCAAATGCGTTTCTTCTTCATATCTCGTGATCTATAGAAGATTGTTGAAGAAGCATTTAAAGAATCCACAATAGCAAGCACAAGTTCAGAATCTTCCTCTCAAAGACAATCTCAAGCCAAGAAAATAAGAAGAAGAATGCTCTTGCTTTGAGCTATTTGCATCAAGGGGTCAGCAAATCAATTTATCCGAGACTATTTGGAATTTCTAGCGCAAAGACTGCATGGGAGAGGCTTCAAAAGGAGTTTCAAGGCAACAACAAAGTTGTCTCCGTTAAATTACAATCCTTACGGAGAGATTTTGAAAATATTCACATGAAAGAGACCGAATCTATAAGAGATTTCTACTCTAAAGTTGTTGAAATTGTGAATCAAATTTGGGCATATGGAGATGCTTTGGAAGAAATGAAGATAGTTCAGAAAATGCTTAGAATCTTGCCTTCCAAATTTGATCATGCAGTTGTAACCATAGAAGAGTCAAAGGATCTTTCCACTTTGACCATGTTCAAATTATGTGGTTCTTTGGAATCACATGAGGCTAGAATAAAGAAATCATCTTCCCAACCCTTGGAACATGCTTTTCAGTCCAAGGTGAATGTCTCCAGAGGTGAAAACCAACTGAAAAGAAACAATAATGGCCAAGACAAAGGTCAAACCAACCAAGGAAGAGGTCGTGGGAGAGGACGCAGCCGTGGAAGAGGCTTCCAATAACAACGGCAACATAATTCTGGTACTTATTGTATCATTTGCAAAAAAAAAAAAAAACAAATCACACATCGGCAGATTGTTGTTATCATAAATGCAAACAATGGAAAATTCCAAACCACTCCCAGAGAGATTGCTAGCACCAAAAAGGAGAAAGCCAATAAGCCAATTTTACAAAAGAACATGAAGAAGAGCAAGTGTTCCTTACTTGTTTGAATGCTTCAACAAAAGAAGATAAAGTACGGTTTGTTAATAGTGGTTGTAGCAACCATATGACCGAGAATAAGGAGATATTTGTGGAGCTTGATGAGAGCATAAACAATCAAGTGATTTTAGGAGATGGAAAGGCTGAGAAGATTCAAGGAAAGGGTGTTGTTGCTATTAACACCAAAACAGGCCACCAAAGGTACATTCATAATGTTTTATAGTGCCTAATCTTGCTCACAATTTGCTAAGTGTTGGTCAGCTGATTCAGAAAGGATATCAAGTCAATTTTGAAGGCAAGGAATGCAAAAAATTTTATACTAAAAGCAACTCTCTTATGGCCAAGGTGGAGATGACTACCAATAAAGTCTTTCCTCTTTCCTTATCATACTCTAGAGACATGGCATTGCAAGCTGAAAAGGATGAATCTAATTTGTGGCAATTGAGATATGGCCACTTGAATAAAAAAGGGCTGCATTTGCTACAACAAAAGAAGATACCAAACATTGCTAAAAAATCTAAGAAGAATATGAAAGAGTAAGGAGGATGGTCCAAGAAGCAAAAAAGGTTGGTGTGTCTTCTTCTTCAAAGAATTCTATTGTCAAGAAGAAGGAAAAGCCAATGGTTGCTAAACCAATTGAGGAAACTTTTGTTATATTAGAGAGAGGCTTGGTGAATTTGAAGATTATGAGGGGATTATATGCAAATGGCATTCCCTTCAATGTATTACTAAATCCTTAATTTGTTGAGATGGTGAATGCAATTAACAAAGCTCCAAAATGATATAAACCTCCTTCATTTGAAAAGGCAAGAACAAATTTGTTGGATGAATGTAAAAGAGATGAAGAGAAAGATTTAGTTCCAATAAAAGATACTTGGTGCATTCAAGAAGTGTTTGTTGTTTTTTAAGGTTTGTCCAATGTCAAGCATCAACCATTAATCAATGTCATTGCAACAAATAGTCGTTGAGCAATGTTTGTGTATGCCGAATACTTCTCCGGAATTGAAAAAACAAGGGTTGCAATTGCTGAATTCTTGCTGAAGTCTATTGAAGAGATTGGAGCATCAAATGTTCTTCAAGTTGTTACTAACAATGCAACCAATTGTAGAGCGGCTAGGAAAGAAATTGAAAAGATACATAGGTGGTCACCATGTGTGGTTCACACACTCAACTTGATTATAAAATATTTTACCAATGCATTTAAGTGGTTTAAGAAACACATATAGGAGGGGCAAAGCAATTGTTAAATGTTTCGTAGATCATACACATATTTTGTATATGTTCATAGCACAATCAAAATTAGAATTATTGAAAGTTGCCAAAACCAGATTTGCTTCTCATTATATTCTATTGAAGATGATGCTTGATTGTAGAGAGGCACTCGCTACTACTATTGTACTTAGAGCATGGAAAGAATGGGTAAAAGTAGGAGATGAAAACACTAGAGAGATGGGGAACATTGTAGTGAAAATTTTGGGGAGGATGTTGAGAATGTGGTTATGATAACAAAGCCTATTTATTTGTTAATTAAGTTTTGTGATCAAGAAGGTGCCAAAATGGGAGAAGCTTATGAAAGAATGGATACCATGCTAGGACAGATTAAGGATATCATGAAGGGTAACAAATATGAAAGTGATTATCCTTATATGGAAAAGAAAATACTTGAAAGATGGGGAAAGATGAATATTCCCATGTGTTGGAAATATAGTACCACATCGGTTGTGTGATAGAAGTGTAATGGATTTATATATAGGTATAGAGGTTGAGCCACTAAGTCTTGAGATTTATTGGTGTAAGACCCCTAAGTCCATATAGAGCACATATAGGGCCCACTAGTACCAAAAATATAAAATTTAACATGGTATCAAAGAAATATAGTGGAGCCACCTATGTGGTACAAGTCCATGTGTGTATGACCTCTATGTGTGTAGGACCTCTGAGACACAAGTAGTATACAAGTCCATGTAAACTGACCTCTGGTGTACAAGTCTGTGCAAGTTCGACCGAGTTGAACTTGAGGGATGGTGTTGGAAATATGGTACCACATCAGTTATGTGATAGAAGTGCAATGGATTTATATATAGGTATAGAGGTTGAGCCACTAAGTCTTGAGATTTTTTTGTGTAAGACCCCTAAGTTCATATAGAGCCCATATAGGGCCCACTAGTACCAAAAATATAAAATTTAACACCATGCATTGTCTTGGATTTGCTCTAAGTCATTGGTTTTATGATGTTCATTATCTTTCGACTCCTGCACCTGGTGGATATTTTCAAAGAGCTCGAAATTATGACAAAGAAGTTGTTTTGGGAGTTATGAAAGCTTTCAATAGAATTGCAGAAAATTCCGGTGAAGAAAAGCTTTTGAGAGAGCAATTTGCTAGTTTTCAATTAAAAAAAAAAAGGGCTTTTTGTCAATGGCAGCAGCACAAGTTGATGCAATCACAATGGATGTTATAGAATGGTGGTCAACCTATGGTTCACAAACTCCAAAGTTGATGGAGATTGCAAAAAAAGTGCTTTAGCAACCTATTAGTAGTTCATTGACAGAGAGAGCTTGGAGCACCTATTCTCATATTCACAATGTGAAAAAGAATCACTTGAATTGTACAAGGAATGATAAACTGGTTTTCATTCACTCAAACATTCGCCTTCAGTTAAGATTCAATGAAACTTATGTAAATTGTCTATTTAGGAAATGGGGCATTGATCCAGATAATGCATTTTTTGGAGGATTCATCAGTAAGGTTAGAAGACATGAGATAGATTGGCTTGGATAGTGAATTTGATGATGAGAATCATGAGATACTACCAAGAGAAAATGAAGAAATGCAAGAGGATCAAGCACATTCAAGCAAGGTTTTAGAAGAAAGATGTATGACTAAAGAGAAGGCAAAGATGTCCAAGTATTGAACTTTGAAATGTTAAAGTATGAACCTTGAATTATGCATGTTGTAGCTTTTACTTCATGACTTATGGATGTTGCACCTTTTGTTTTAAATTTTTGAAATGTTGAAGTATTGAACCTTGAATAATGACTTATGTTGAAACTTTTATTTTTAGAGCATTTGAAGTTTTGGATTTTGAAGTATTCTTATAATGTTAATGTGGTGAAATGAGCATGATTGACGTTTAACAATTTAACTATATTCAATTAATATCATTAGTTCAAATCCCAAAAAAGTTTATATTCAAGAACAATTTGTAAGCAGCTAGATCGTCCTCGACTTGTTGGCATGTTGTAATTGTAAAATGGATGATAGCCTACTGGTCAAATCTCATCACAAGTATGTTAATACCATTAGTTTTGCATAATTTGCTACAAAATATAGATCCTGAATCCTAATTTTGAAGATAATCTTGGTAAAACTTTAAAAACCAGTGAAATGAGCTTTTATGTTTAATTAACCTTTAGATTAATTTTAAAACTTATGAAATGAGCATTCTATGATGTTTTGTTTCAATGTTCATGTCAATTAAATCAATTGAAAGTCTGAAACATTATTCATAAAAAACTTGTTTACATGTTACCAAGATTTTACAAAATACATAATATATGTTGTCAGTGATCCGAAAAGTATTTTGAACCATATCATGATCCAGAATATCATATCGATGAAGTATACCCCCTTCGTACCATAAAATTTTTAAACTGTGATCCACGTTCCCATTTTCATACGACGTATCAAATCGTACCCCATTCCTGGTAACATTGGTTCAATCATGAGTAACAACACCTAGATTCTTACTCCCTTGCATCCTGGGAACAAACCATTAGGCTGTAAATTGGTCTTTAGGAAGAAGTTAAGACCTGATGGATACATTGAAAAGTTTAAGGCCAAGTAGGTTGCAAAAGGGTACAAGCCAAAGCAACAACTTGACTACTTTGATGCTTATTCCCCTGTTTCCAGTACAACCACCATCAAGGCTTTGATTGCTCTTGCTTCTGCTTTCAGTCTAGAAATCCATCAAATGAATCTAAAGATTGTCTTCTTGAATAGTGACATAGAGGAAGAGATTTACATAAAATAGCCTGAAGTCTTCGTTGTCCCTAGACAGGAGCACAAGGTTTGTAAGTTAGTGAAATCTCTCTATGGCCTTAAAGAAGCTCCTTAACAGTGGCATGCTAAGTTTGATTCTACAATCATCTCCTACTCCTACGGCTTTGTTGTAAACAAGTATGAGAGATGTTTTTATAGCAAACTAGTACAAATAAGTGCATCATTGTGTACTTGTATGTGGATGATCTACTTATCTTTGCCCTTGATATGGACTTGGTCAATGATGTCAAGAGTTTCTTATGTAGTAAGTTTGATGTGAAAGACCTAGGAGAAGCTAATGTGATCCTAGGAATTAAACTTACTAAATCAGTCTCAAGCATTATTCTCTCCCAATCTCCCAATCTTACTATACTGAGAAAGTGTTAGAGAAGTATGGTTTTTCAGACTGTAAACCTATCGCTACACCTTATGATCCTAGTGCGCACCTTAAGAAAAATAAAGATGACTTGTTGATCAAGATCACTATGCCCATGTCATAGATTCTATTATATATATTGCAAATAGAACAAGACCTGACATTGCATATGTTGTAACTAAGCTGAGTAGGTATACCAATAACCCAAATCAAGAATATTGGAGTGCTCTTGAAAGGGTTTTCATATTCCTAAAGGGTACAATATCCTATGGATTGAGATATAATGGATCTCCTAACGTGATTAAGGGTTATACAGATGTTGTTGGAAATATAGTACCACATCGGTTGTGTGATAGAAGTGTAAGTCCATGTGAGTAGGACCTTTGAGACACAAGTAGTGTACAAGTCCATGTGTGTAGGACCTCTGAGACACAAAGTAGTGTACAAGTCCTGGTAAACAGACCTCTGGTGTACAAGTCTGAGCAAGTTCGACCGAGTTGAACTTGAGGTAGGATGTTGGAAATATAGTACCACATTGGTTGTGTGATAGAAGTGTAATGCGTTTATATATAGGTATAAGGGGTTGAGCCACTAAGTCTTGAGACTTTTTGGTGTAAGACCTCTAAACCCATATAAGGCCCACTAGTATCAAAATATAAAATCTAACAGATGCAAACTGGATTTCTGACTTGGTAGATCTAAAAACTACATCATGCCAGGAAATTTTCCAAGCAAAAGCTTAATGCGAGAAGTACCATGGAAGCTGAATTGGTTGCTCTTGACTCTGCCTGTACTAAAGTAGAATAGATCATAAACTTGATATCTGATATTCCTCTAATGCCTTCGCCAATGCCACCTGTTACCATTCATTGTGATTCAAAATCAACTACCGAACTGTGCAAGCTTGAGAACACTAACGATAAGATGAACATGCACATGCGGATCAGTCACAAGTCAGTTTAGAGACATTTGAACCACAACGTTGTGAGTATGAATGTGTCAGAACTAAATCTTGTTGATTGTCTGACTAAAGAGCTATCAAGAAAAATGATAGCCGAGGTGTCGAGGTGAATAGGGCTTAGCCCATAAAGGTCAATAATAATAGTAAACCTACTTCTTTCAATAGAAATCCCAGGATAGAAATTCAAGGGGAAACTATCGTTTGGTTGAATGGGAGAACACCCTGTATAATAGAGATATACGTTTACCCCATTCCTAGAACGTGTGCTCTCATGTAGCGATTTAAGGTTAAGCATAGCTCTTAATAAGATCAAAGGTTGTTTTAAGCAAGATATTACACTACAAATATCTCTGGAGATCTCACCCATATGGAGATAGTTGTCAGGTTGCAGTTATGAGAGTTCAGTAGGCAACCTCTCCAATAATCTCCATGAAATGGTATCGAGCCCATGGCCAATAATGCGCCAACCCCATTTTACTCAAGTGTCACATAAGATTATCACCAAAGTTAACCACTGATTCCAAGGGTTGTAGTTCAAGACTTAGTTTACTACTATCCCCATCAATTGAAAACTTTGTTGAAAGGCTGAGGTTCAAATCTAGTAAAGACAACTCAACTTGATCTTATGAAAACCTAAGGTTTTCTCTACATCTATATCTGCATTACTTTCTATGATATCCTACTAGACTACTTCTTTCCTCTACATTCACCGTCTCCTATCTTAATGTCTTTTCTTCATGATCTTTTTTGCTCAAATTATCGATGTTGTGGAGATTGTTGGATATAGGTTGACTAAGGCCCAAGCACCCACCCATTTAAACACCCAAACCTGTAGAATGCTTGTGTATCTTATAGTGTTTAGTCCCACATCAGGTAAAGAGTGGGAATGACTTGCATTTATATATTCTTTGTGCCTTGCTTCATTGATTTAGCGTCTACACACCAGTATGCCAAACTACCACACGCGCACGCAACCCAACGGATCAATTTTTGACTGTTGATGTCCCTTGATGTATATATATATCTAAAGATGGAGACTAAGTTAGGGTTAGACAAGTCTAATTCTTCTTCCATCATCAGCCACCTCCTTACTTTTTGCATCTCTCTCATTCTCCTTCTGCTAGAACCTTGGGTGACACTTGAGGAATCCAAGAGCTTAACATGCTAAGCTGTGGGCCGCCGACTGGTTGGGTTAGTATACCATAACTCTTGGAGAAGTGCCATCTAAATCTCCATGGAGGAGGGCTACCTCAATGTTAAGGCAACGCATACGGGTGCCTAATCCAAGCCAACCATTCCACCTCTTCTACTTGATTGCATGAAATTTATTGTGTGTGTATGCTTAGATTACTTGATCCTTCATGTATATCATACCTCAACCAAAGGACTTGTTGGTAGTAGCTTCTCTCCACATGTCAAACAAATTTAATTCAATTGCTCATAGAAGAACTCAGAGAAATATTATACTGCTTCAATACTTGAAGAGAAATCTTCATTACTAATCGGTTTTTGCTGCTACTCAAGCTAATAGGAAAACATTATGAATAGTTATGCTTTTACCAAAACCATTTTATATATCCAGTTTTAAGGCTATGGTAATAATAGAATGAAGATTAATTCTAGTTATCAAGTGTTTTAAAACATTGAAAGTTTTGTTTTATTTAATCAACAATTATTTTTCATTTGAATGTAATACAAATGGAACCTCTAAATCCATAAATTATTCAACTTTAACATTTAATGGTGAAAGAATCTGAAGGGTATCATTAAAAAGACTCAATTGCATAGCCATGCATTAAGAAGCTTCATAAAACTATCAAAAGATGCATATTGATGCATTTATGTGTTTAGGAACTTAAGGCCCAGAATTAAGAATATTTAATGTAGAAACACATTGAATTTTGAAATAGAAGTTATTTAAGTAGCAGGGTTGTAATTTCAGAACATATCATTCAACAATTTTTCTTAAATGAAACCTTTCAATGTTCAAAATCCTCTTAATTTACTTATATAAATTAAAAATTGGGTGAACAACCTAAATGATCCCTTACCTTCTTGTGTGTTTTTATTTCGGTCACCCAGCTTTAAAATGTTACGATTTGGTCCATTACCTTTAATTTTTGTTACGATTTGGTAGCCTGAACATACGCCGTTAACGGCGATCACATGTGGCATACTACGTGGCATATCTTTGCTCAAAGCTGACATTTGACCTGAAATATGCCACATGTGATCGCTGTAAATGGTGCATGCTCGGGTGACCAAATCGCAACAAAAATTAAAAATAGGGGACTAAATCATAACTTTTTAAAGGTAGATGACCAAAATAGAAACACACGAAAAAGTAAGGGACCATTTAGGTAGTTTACCTTTAAAAAGTCATACACACAATAACAATAATAATAATAATAATAATAATAATAATAATAATAATAATAATTAGTATTTTTAATAAAATTCCATGTTGGGTGGTAACTTCTCCACCATCAATAAATCATACCCCTAAGAATGACTCAATCAATGGAAAACAAACAAAAGCATAGTCAAATCAAAACCCAATAAAAAATCTAAGTGCCAATCCCATAATTAACCACTTCAACTCATTTTTTTTCCTCAGCAAACAACATGATTTGCCTTCAAAACCCACAAAAACACAATGCTTCGATCATCAACTCCAAAAACATAACCAAAACATAAGAATCAGACAAAAGATCAATCAATGCCGCAAAACAAAAAACAAATCACAAAACATATCGAGATCGATAACTCCAAAACACAACCAAACATCAAATCCCAAAAAGAGGGTTTCCAGTTTTGGGAAAGGACAACATACCTCCTTCAATCACTACTACCAACGGAAACTTTCCACACGCCATAGCCTCATCCTCCAACACCACCACTCTACAGCCTGGTTCCATAACTAGCCTTTTACTACAAGTTCTAGATATCCACTAGCATCACCAAGGCTGATGTATAGCAAGAGAAAGGAGGCAAGGCTATGGCTACCCTTTGAAGATAAGGGCACTAACAGTGGTGTAAGATCTAGCATGGTAGGGATGGCTATATTGAGGAACTCAAGGTTAGGTCAAGAATGGGTGAAAGGCATGGAGAGTGCAAGGTGATTGAACGAATTAGAATATGAAAGAAAGAAAAGAAAAGAAAAGAATAAAGAGTGGGTTTTACATTCTCCCTTCCTCCTTGTCTTTTTCAAAAGATCAATCCTAGCCTAACTTAGGCATTAGAGTGTCCTTCTGACTAAAGGCTCAAACTGACCTCAATGTCTTAGTGTTAATTGTAGAGATGTCATAAATTGAGAACTCGAAGTGTGTAGAAAGCTTATAAGAAGAACCCCAATAAGGTGTATAAGGGAGAAGTAACAAGGCTAGCAACTACTTTCTAGGAGCGAGGAGATCATACATTGTGATTTTTGGTGTCAACTCTCTCCTCTTTAACTCACTGATCAAGATTCATGCTAATCCTAAGAAAAAGAGATTTTTGCATCAATGTAGCACATTAGAGCAGCAAGTCACATTTGTTTGAATGAAACTTTATTTTAAAAACTACTTTCTAAATGTATTAAACTTCTAACATTAGTTTTACACTATGACTTGAATTGTGAAACATGCAAATTTACATATCTTTATGTCGAAGTTTGATAACGACATAAATTACCATAAGAAGCTTTATTCACACATACATCTAATTATTGTTATGTACATGAGGATTGAAAATCATAAATAGCTTTATTGGTTTCCCATAAGAAGAAAACTGAAAATTGGAGAACAATTACATTATAAATCTAAAAATTGGCTCAAAGATTGCTTTTCTATACAAATTCTCCAGCCAAATTAATAGCATTGCAGAAAGTTTCTTCATAAATCAGAAAATGATGAATCTCAAATTGATTGGGAAAGAAGTGGCCCATGATATGATGAAATGCTAATAACTTGGCCAATACATCATTAAAACGAGATTAGGGGATTTATGAATAGTATTGCATCCATAACATACACAAACATTCAGTGGCCATGACAACATGTATGATATGTTAAACGAACCTAAACTCAGGTTACAACATATTTCAAACAAAATCGACTTTGTTCTATTACTTGGCCAACATAGTGAACAACTAGATGTCTAATGCAACATACGAATAAGGTTACGATCACTGAACAGTTAGCAAATTTCACGTTTATTATAGAAGAAGCCATGTAAATTAGGGTAGTGTGAAACTTTTCAAAAAAACAATTAAACTATAGTTAATATAGTTATTGCTTGGTTGGTGAGTGAGCATTACTCACTCTCTCCGACCAAAATCTCAACCATTTTTATAAAATTAATTTATTTAAATAAATATTCATTAATTATTTAAACATATTAATATTAATAAATATTTATTACAAATTTAATTTTGATTAGTATTAATTGAGTCAAAGCGTGATCAACAAATACAAAAATTTTCCCTTTTAATCAATTCTCACAAGAGATTCCCTTAAACACATATCTTAACTTACCAACTAAAGACAAACTTATTAGTCATTATTTTCACATGATTATGAATGCTATTATAACATCTATGGATAATTTGGCTTGTATCCTATTACTGAATGCTCACGTTCATAAAATTTTGATAAGTAACCTAAATGTGTTTCCATTTTTCAAGGTATGCAATATTAAGCTCATTTGAATATAATGTTCAATGGATTATAAACTGCACAATTCAAAAAATATTATCCCATATTTCTCATAGAGGTTCAGTTGTTGTTAATAGATATATAGTAGTTGCTAGCTTTGATGAAGGGGTAGTTATGTACTTTTATGTTACATGTTGAAATAATATTTTTAATTACTAAAACTAATTAAACAAAAATTACTAAACATTTACAACAACTGAACAATGCTTATCCATAGGTGTTCGGCCAAGAACATGATCTTATCTTCAAATCAAGCATCTCCCCTCCACATCCACACCTCTGGTGATTCCTTGTACAAGAAATTGATATATGATTGGCAGCAATCTCCAAGGTAATAGTACAAGCGAGATGACACTTCCATAACATGGCTATAGTAGAAGAATATGATAGTTCTGTATCCTTAGAAAGTTATATGATGGTTCTTTATTTATTTGTTTCTCAATATGACATGCTTTTCGCTATTAAAGTTGTATGATGGCCTCTAAGATGAAAGACTTAGATACAACATAAAGTTTTAGGTATGGGGATTCACATAAATCATGAGGGAAGGTTGGTTGCCCACTTTAACCTTTTAAAGGAATATTAATCACAAAATTAAGAGAACGAGCACATTGCACATGTGCCTTATTTGCCACCATTGTTAGAACTTAGAAGCATTATGCATGTTCTGGTATGGACACATCTTGATATGTCACAAGTCGTTAGTGTTGTTAGTAGATATATGTTCGATCCTCACAAAGAGCAATGACAGGCTATGAAATGGATACTTCATTATTTGAAAGACACTACTAATATAGGCTTAATGTATGATAGTAGCTCTAGTTTTGCCATCAATGTTGTTGAATATACTGATTTTAATTATGCAGAAAAACTAGATTAAAGAAGATAGTTGCCATGTCCATAACTGAGGCAGAATACATGGCACTTCAGAAGCAGTAAAGAAAGCCAAATGGCTAAATGGTTCATGAGATGATTTGGGTTACAACATAAAGTTATGGTTGCATTTTTGTGATAACCAGGAAGCATTTATTTATCTAAAGATTCAATGCATTATTAAAGAACCAAAAATATGAGGTATCACTTCATCGGAGAGATCATTGACCAAGGCACAATTTTTGTTGAAAAAATGACGATGACAGATAGTCCAGTAGGTATTTTTACAAAGCCACTTGCTATTTAGATGTGATTGGTGTTCATGTATTCGAGTTATCGTTTGGCGATTGAGGAAGAAGATTCATGTGTTGTGTTCAATTAAACCAAAGAATAGTATTTCTTGTTTTTGTCTTAACTTAGACATATGGGTGAAAATTTAAGGTGCAGAATAAAGGTTTTATTTGGTTGTGGCTCATTTTCTTGGCTCAAAGCTTACTTCATTTAATGAATGAAAGTGATGTTCATTCATTCTCTCCTCTAAAAAAAAATCCCATATGATCTTTACTAGTCTATCAAAAAAAACAAAAAAAGAGATGCAGAAGTGTCAATGAGATTTAGGTAAAAATAGCAGAGATTAGTGAGAGAAGAAAGCTTCTTTGAAGATAGAAAGGAGAAATCTCTACAGTGGGAAACAACTAAATGACTACCTTTCCTTTCTTGCTACTTGTACATTTAGCATATATTCTATTCGTTCACGTTGTTTCTATTTGAGAAAGATTATTGAGCTCTAGTTGGAATTAAGGCTATTTGGTCTGCTTTTGTTAATTGTGTTACACTTGGCATTTCACACCAATTGTTATAGTGGAATTCCACCTCCTATACAGCGAATAGACATAGGTTAAACAGGGCTAAACAACCTTAATACTTGTGTGTGCTTTAAATTTTCTTTGTATTATATTAAATAATTATTTTTGTGATGGCCTAGCAACATAAGTAGCCTATTTAACTCATCGATATCACCTTGAAGACAGTCCGTTATCATAAGCAATGAAAGCAAAAATATTATCTCCTGCACCAGCAAACAATGCTTTACTATTCAATGCATCCGGAAAAGACTGCAGCAAACTGGGAGCAGATTATATATTACTCTCAATCTAATACATAACACAGGCCTATAAAATTGTCTTGCACTTTAACTCAATCCACAACTTCATATGCTTTTAAATATAGTAAATTTGGCAGGTAGAAATCTTGATTCAGTCTCAGAAAAACTGAAAAGATGTACTGCTTTTACCCTTATAAATTAGCGTCCGTTCTCCAGTCTAGTTGGTGATTCTTAACAATAATAGGTCGGAGAAACGAGGAATTTGAGGCATTTATTGTTTAGAACAATAATTGTTACTCTAAACATGATCTATCTAAAAGCTTTAATTAGACATTCACTTACACACCAAGTTACATGTAAAAATACTGCAAAACACATACACACGCACATACAAAGAGCATGGGAATACTGATTAGAAAAACGTGCCTTAATAATATCAACAGGGTTACGCCGAATTCATGCAATATGTTCACTTCAAAGAAAGTAATCATTAATAGTATGAAATAATTCTTCCCTAATTTTCAAGATCCTTATGTTAAGTCCAAGTTCAGAAGCATGAAAAAGAGATCAAAGTAGAAACCAAGAATTCGGAACTAACATATCAGAACAATTGCAAAGGAACAACAGAGGAACTTAAAATATTATCAATGCAAACAAGGACTTGAAAACCAGCATTTCCAACCAAACACAACAGAAAGACAGCATATGATCATGTTAAACCACAAATGTTCCAATTCTGCATAACTTCACATCCTATGTGAAGCAATAATAAAAAAAAAAAAAAACATGTACTCCATATTCTCTGGAAGAAACTTAACGAAAAAGACAATAAATAATATGCGACCTACTTCCTAACTAACGTGTTTTTTTTGCGCCATTCAGAAAATGCATATGGCAATTAACTTACTGTTGGAATTTACCTCAATTTATCGCCATGAACAGCTAAAACTGATGGATATATATAATGTCTGTGGCATGCAAACTAAACACATTATGCATAAATAATTCAACCTGAATGAGTAAGTTGATAAATAGAAAACCCAAAGTTACTATAACATCCACTAAACAGCCCTTCAGTGTAGTGATCATCCAGTTCAAGTTATTAGACATAAAATTAGCAAATGTCAGGTCTTCCATTAATTGAGAACGTATTAAGCCATGTTTTTGTAGCTATTCATAGTAAACCTTCATGATTTTATGCTTGCAGTTTCAAGGTGATAAAAAAAAAACACCTAATCAAATAATATAGTAAGTATCAGCTCTGGGATCCCATTTCTCACTTATTTCATCTTTTCCAACTTTCCTCTTTAAAGGTAAATTATTTAAATTCTTTCATTCACCCGAAATTAAACAAAACAATAAGTCCTTGGATAAAGCTAAAATAATAAAAATATATGAAGAAGCAGAAGTTGGAACTGAAAAACAAAAAATGAGACAAAGTAGAGATGAAGAAGGAATTGAAACAGAGGTCATGTTTACCATGTGATTAATTTCTATGGAAACTTCAGAGAAACGGCGCACCCTCCTTCCACATTTTAACTTTGCCCGCTCGGAAACGAGAGAATTTTTTTTTCCAAAGAATATGTCAGAGTTTCAAATAAACACAATATACATTTTCCTTTCAAATTTCAGGTTCAACCTTCCAGCCTTGGCTTGCAAAACAAGCCTTTAGCCAACAACCAAAGACCAGATTTGTTAAGCCAAACTAAACAACACTGTTACAGAGAAGCCCATTTCATAAGGGGCCTATCTCATCCGAATTTATTTTTTTTTATTTTACTGCTTTTTTTTTTTAATAAATGTGGCCGTGACTCAACCATGGAGTTTTTTTTTTTCCTAATTTTTAGTTATTAAATTTTTTAAAATATATATATATTATTACTGCAATAAAAGACTATTCAAATTTTACTTTAGCCCCAACCGACGACCCCCCATGAGGCATGAGGTACGCATAACGCAACAAATCAAATCTTCCAAAATAAAACCATTTCCTAAATAAATAAAAATATAATATTAAATTACCTTTCCGTATTCCTCCGATTCGACATTAAAAAGTAAACAGAACAAACATTTTAAATAATAATAATATATATAAATAAATAAATAAATAAAGCGACCCACGTTCAAAAACCGTAGGCACATGCAAAGGAAAATCAGCGTTAAAAGAACACCAAAACCAGCAAAAGCGTGGGACCGACCAAACCCACCAAACACACAGCGAAGACCAATTCAAAAACAGAAACAGAACAATCTCATCTTCTCATCTTATAAAGCCCAACTTCTAAACATCAAACGAAATTACATAACTACCCTTGCAAACACGACCTATTTTACAAAGAGTAACCGCTGAAGTAAAAACCTAAAAAAAGTAAACAAATATTAAAAAAAAGTCTATTGGAATTATATATGGCCCTACTTCTTCGCCTTTCTCGCCGGAGTCTTCTTGACCGGAGACTTTGCCACCGGCTTCACGGCTTTTGGCTTCTTAGCCACCGGAGCCGCAGCAGCCTTCTTGGAAGAAGCCGGCTTAGCCACAGCCTTTCTAGACGGGGTGTCCTTGGCGGAGGTTTTGGCGGCTTTAGCCGGGCGAGCCTTTGGCTTCGGCTTAGTGACTTTAGCGGCCGCTTTGGGTTTGGCAGCTGCCTTGGCAGCAGGCGCTGCCTTCGGCTTCGGCTTAGCTGCTGCTGGCTTCGGCTTAGCGGCTGCAGCTGGCTTCGGTTTCGACTTCGGCTTAGCCGCTACGGACTTGGGCTTGGCCTTGTCTTTCGGCTTTGCAGCAGTCTTAATCTTCGCGACAGTTGGCTTTGGCTTCGGCTTCGACTTCAGCTTCGCCGGAGCGACAGCGGCGGCGGGGGCCGCGGGGGTCTTGGAAGCCGAAGGGATCTTGTACGAGTTCTTGACCTTGGTGAGTTTGCCGGAGGCGGTGAGCTTGCGGAGCCGAACAAGAAGAAGCTTGGCGAAGTTGGGAGGAAGCTTGTTCTTGTGCTTATCTTCGATGAACTTTCCGATAGCGTATTGGCTTGATCCAGTGCGTTCCTTCAGCGTCGTGATTGCCTCCCCGATCATCTAGGGTTTCGAAAACGAAAAACAAAGCATCAGATTTATGAAAACAACGCTGGAAACTAGGGTTAGCGAATGATAATGCGAACAAAGAGACTCACCTCGAGATACGGGGGATGGCTAGGACCCTTCTTAGGACCAGCAGCCTTCTTAGCCTTCGGTTCCTTCGCTTTCCTTGCTTTCACCGGCTTGCCGGCGACATCGTCGGCGGAGGCTACGTCTGGAACAGTCACGTCCGGTGCCGGATCAGCTATTGCCTCCGTGGCGAGGCCGGTGGTGGGCTCTTCGGTCGCCATTGCTAGGGTTTTCAGAGCAGTGAAACGAGAGAGAAAGCGATGATCGAGAGATGCGAGATCGAAGATGAAGGATGAACCGTTTAAATATGGACAGAATCGGGGGAGATGGCCACGTGGCTATATTTAATTAGTTGAAATGGGAACACTCGGATTACTATGTTTTGTTGGTTTGAATATTGGCCGTTGGATTTTAGGCGGATCGAGGGCTGAGAGTGCTTGAGAGTGTTGGCTACGGATAGAGGAGTTCTATTTTGAGGTTCGGCTTGCGTCTCAGTGTGCTTCTCTTCTCAATTTAATTGATTACAATTCTAGTTGTAAAGCATTTTATTTAATGAAATTTTCACTAGAAATTAGATTTGGTTCTTAGCTTTCTAATGCCGGTGATCTCATGTAATTTGGTTCAGTAGTCTGGGAGAATTTTGATGTTTAATTTGCATTGGTTGGGACTGTGGTTGAAAGTGAGCTTCATTGAGTTTTGGAGTTCTAACTCAAAATTTAAGTAATATCTTTGAGTTTTTATGATTTGAAGCTGTAGAAGACAAGTAGAGGAATCAAAAGAACTTGGAATCATGAAAATTGGTGAAGAAATGGATGGGTAAAACTTCATTTGAATGACATGGAAGTGACACAGATGAACCTTTCTTGAAGAACAGTGTACTCAAACATTTGGTGGCAAAGAAATTAAACTCTTTTGTTTATGTCTTTTATAAATCTAAATTTCATTTGCATAATGAACTACTAGAGTTGTAGATTGGTAGTTTTGTGGCATGGTTTTGATGGTGCAGTTGCATGTTGTTATATGTTTGCAAAGTTTTCAGTATTAGTTAAGGTTGCATGGACTTGCTGCATGGTGATTGTGATTGATTTTTTTCATTCTTAAGAGTGATGGGAATAAGAGAATGATGTACTCTTTTATTCAATCTCAAAATCTCACTAGTTAACTAAATGTTATTCTATATATATATATACAAATATATGGCTTAAATATTTAAACAATCAAGCAAAGATGGATGCTTTATAAGATATCTATATATATATATATATATATATATATATGTAACTAATGCAAGCTAGCATGTTAGATATGTTTATACATCTAACTAGATAATTAAATATAGTGAAGTAAGAACATTAAGAACATAGTAAAAATGAAACACTAGAAGAAGAATGTCGAAGTTTTACTTTACTTGCTTGCCATATTACATAATTTATTTGTCGTTTGCGTATAAACTCTTTCTATCAATGGATTCATCATAGTTTGTGTGTTTTGATTGTAGAAAGGGAAGATACTAAGATAGCTAATCATCATTCAAATTAATAATAAACATATAGGATACACAATAGAGACTTGTTATAGAGAACTTGGTATACTTGCTATACATATATATATATATATGTGATTCATAATTTACATACATGTCAATACATCCAACTAGATAATTAAATGTATTGAATTAAGAACAGAGTAAAAATGACATACTAGAAGAAGAATGTCGAAGTTTTACTTTAATTACTTGCTATATTACATAATTTTTTTTATTTGTCGTTTTCGTATAAACTCTTTCTATCAATGGATTCATAGTTTATCTATTTGGATTGTAGAAAGGGTTGATAATAAGATAGCTAATTATCATTCAAATTAATGGTAAAACACAAAGGACACTTGTTAAAGAGAACTTGGTAAACTTGGTATACATATATGTGTAATTCATAAGCAAGGTTTCACCAAACATCTATAACTATCAATTAGTTATCAAATCATATCATTGTTTGTTTTGGGTTTAATGGCCTTGAAGCCTATGAAGGATGAAAAAGATTAGCTATACATGATCATATTGCTTTAACTCACCATGGCCCCATATTAGTACCAATTAGCATTAAATTAAATGCAGGACTATCATTTCAAACCTTTCTTGACAGCATAGCATTAAATTAGATGGCACATAATTTTGAAGTATTGTTACAAATAGCATACCTTTCAATACAGTGAATTCTAATAAGATATCTTGGGACCAAACTCAAATGGATTTCACTTAAGGTTTAAGAAAAGGTTTATTTTTCAAGTATGGATATATATATATATATATATCTCTTTCCAGTTGATTCTTCATACTGATAAATTCATTTGAGTAGTAGTTCTCCAAATTATGAATTATGATTCTAATTCATTCCTTAATTTCATTTATCGGTTTAGTTGGGGGTTGTGAAGAGAATATTGAAAATCTTTTAACCTAATTCATGTATGATTTTTCTATTTTTCTTTCGCTTTAGATCAGCCCTATGATGTTTATATCATTTTCGTAGCATTTATGGATGTGAGTAGTGAAGAATGATCAAATTAGAGACCTTATTTGAGCTTTTATGTTCACCTAACTCCCTATTAATCAATTCGAAAACCCGTTTATTTTACTAAAATGGTGTTATTTTAGGTTCATGGATAAAGAAAATCTTCTCTGGGAAGATTTAGTAAAATCTAGATAACCAAATTTTCTACATATGTTGGAACTTTTCAAGAATCACGACTCTTACTTCTACATAAATTTCAATTTGAGTTAAAAGTAATCAATTCCTCTATTATGGAATATTTGTCATTTTGAGCATCTTGCGGAAGAATTAAAGATAACAATAATTTTTTAAAAATTTAGAATAAAAATGAACTAAGATTAAACTACCATTTTCTTGGTACCATACTTATGATTAAATATAACTCTCTTTATTAAACACCTTTTCTTTTACCCATTACATAGGTGCTTTCTTTTTTTTCCCACAATATTTGATATGTGTTTAACATCAAGATTTTCAATCTAAGTTTTAAAAAATCTATAATTTTCACCATACAAATTTTTTCCCCAATAAGATTTTTAATTTAAAATTATGAATATTTATAATTTTCACAAAAAAACAAAGAACAGGTGCATCACATGGGTTTTCATGAAGTAGATTTAAATATAAATAAGGAACATAGTTGAAAACGACAAGCGCAAATTCATTTGTCTGATCTTAACAATGATGTTGTTGCTATTGTAAGTTGAAACATGAGTCTTTAACGGTGGAATTTTATTAGAGAGAGAAACCCATAATCCCTAGCAAACTAAATTATATCATAATTAAATTTTAAATAACATATTCTAATTATTTATTGATATTTTCAATTGTTAACAATTATAAGAGGGAATTAATTAAAAAACCATGAAGTTTTGAGGTATGTTCACCACAAGCCTTTTGTTTAATTAGTTGCCATTGAAAACTTCCGCTATAGAAATATCTATATTATCCACAGACCTATATAGTCTAGAGTAAATCGCATTGGAGATGACAAACTTCACAATTTTTATAAAATATTTAAATCCTAATTAGAGAAAATATTTTGATAGATTCAAATATGTTTTGTGATTTAAAATTATTCAAATTATCAAAGATGTAATTTTGTAAAAATTTATTATTCTAATAAAATAGTTTCAAACTATGAAAGAATAGTAAAATTTATTTATTTATTTATTATTATTATTATTATTATTATTATTATTATTATTATTATTATTTTGAGAAGGTAAAGAAACCAAAGCTAAGAAAAAAAAAGTAACACAACCACATTATATTAAAAAGGAAAGAGTAATAGGTATTACAAAGTCTTAAGGACTATAAAGATATAAGGGAAATAAATTGAAGCTAAGAAAAAAGAAACACAAGCACGTCAAAAGTACAACAAAAGCAAAGCACAACCTAAACAAAAACATTAATTAGGAATGGACAATGAACTCAAAATCACATAGGAACAAAACAAAAGACAGGGAAAGATTTCACTTCAAGAAGCGCCACAATCTTGATTATCAACACAGAGGCTCTCTAGCAAAGGCTAAGGGCCCGACAAAGCCAAGACTTCGCCTGATCAGTGGGATAACATTTTCCAACTTTGTTTTTGTTTTTGCTTTTTTTTTTTTTTGGGGGTCGGAGCTACATTAATTCAAGTAACAAGTGAATGGCGAGATTTGCAGATCATCGACGAAAAAGAACATGACAAGAGAATGGCAAGAATAGTAAATATTTTGATATAGAGTTGTTTTATGGTCATCAAAATTTTAGGTAATTAGGGAATACATTAAAAAGAAATTAATAAATTGCATCTCAAAAGTTAAATGTCTAAAAAGTTAATATATTTATTATTTATTATTTATTTTAAAAGGAGTATGCGTGACCAATAAACATGGAAATTGGGTGAAGTGGGTGTTTTCAAAGTCATTTTTCTACTCTGTAAATCTAAATAGACTATAATATTAATGAAACATAAAACAAGGTATTTTGTTGATGTTTTATTATTTAGTTATAAAATATTTTAAATTAAAATTTTACTTTATTTAAAAATACTACAAATAAGATTTAATAATAATTACTAAGTTATTAGAGGATTTAATAAATTGAGGTGACATAAAAAAATTTAACACATAGGGGGCGTTTGGTTCGCGGTAATGTGCAAACATTACCGGGAATCTGGTGGTAATCTGTTCAGATTACCATGTTTGGTTACTGTAGCAGTGGTAATGTTGATGGTAATGTAAGATTACCAATAGTGAAATATTACCAAGTAAGGTGGTAATCACATTACCACCAAAACATGTGTCCATCCAGATTACCAAGTTGGTGGTAATCTGACATGTATTTTTTTTTCAATTATACCCCCACTCATTTAATCTAATTCCTTATTACACTCCCTAGTTTTTATTTTCCTTTATTATTGTTTAATATTATAATTTATTTATTTATTTATCTAAATACTTTAAATTAAGATTTTCAAATTTTTATACGTAGGGATATTTTGATAAATACAAATATATTTTAAAAAATTGTGAAAAATTATCTTTTATATTATAATTTAATTATTTATTTATCTAAATACTTTAAATTAAGTTTTTCAAATTTTTATACATAGGGGTATTTTCGTAAATACAAAGGTATTTTAAAAAATTGTAAAAAAATAATTTTTGATATTATAATTTAATTATTTATTTATCTAAATACTTGAAATTAAGTTGTTCAAATTTTTATACATAGGGGTATTTTGGTAAATACAAAGGTATTTTAAAAAATTATAAAAAAATAATTTTTGATATTATAATTTAAATTATTTATTTATTTAAATACTTTAAATTATATTTTTAAAAAAATTTATACGTAGGGGTATTTTGATAAATACAAAGGTATTTTAAAAATTGTGAAAAAAATAATTTTTAATATTATAATTTAATTATTTATTTATCTAAATACTTTAAATTATATTTTTCAAAATTTTATATGTAAGGGTATTTTGGTAAATTTAACATATTACTGAGGTGATTACCATGACTAACCAAACATAGTAATGAAAGATTACCAGTAATATAAATTCTCAACCAAACATGGTAATCTCACATTACCACAACATTCCCAGGCATATAACATTCCCGATCATATTACCATAGTAATCTCATTACCATGGTAATATATCATTACTGTGAACCAAACGCCCCCATAGATTAAAATATCGTCAATTGATCATAAAGTCAAAGTTACCACTCAAATAATCACTTTCATTTAAGTTGGGATGTAAATAGTATTCTAAATACCAACTGATATTCAACATAAATTACATGAGAGCTAGTGGAGAGAACTTTTGACAAGTAGGTTGTTAATATTATCAATAAAGTTGAGTTATAAATATATTGGTAAGATTTATAAATATCATGATTCAAAGTTAATTTTGATAGTACAGCTTTGCTTACTAACAGTGAAATCATATTTTCTTTTTAAAGTTAAAAGCTTAACATAATCACATTGTTTATTTGGTCATTATACTCCAAAAATCTTATATAGTTAAAAAATAAAATAAAATACAAATAAGCTAAAAACTTATGTGGCATGTCAATTTATGTAAAGCAAAAGGAGTTTTTCTTTAGAGAAAATGCTAATATGTTAAATTAGCAAATGTGTTAAAAAAAATAAAAACTAAGTATAACTGCATACACTTGTTGCTTAAGCCAACTAGTATACCTCAATACCACAAATATCCAACTCAATATATATATATATATATATATATATATATATATATATTTATAAAAATGGATAAATCACCCAACTCGATATTAAAAATTTTTAAATATATCTATAATTTTTTATTGTAATTTCCACCAATAGAATTGTATTGTTTTTTATATTTATTTTAATTAAGGCTTTCTCATAAACACAAATATCTCTATAATCCTAAAAGAGATATTTTATCATTATGTGATTATAAAAGTATTGTACATACACATGATCCACAATGATCAACTAATTAACTAAATAAGTCAATTTCTTTTTTTTTTTTTAATGTAACTTTCGCTCTTGGTGTGTAGTCTAGATGAGTGTTATTTCAAATGTTGATTTTATTGTCATTTTATACTAAGTTGATTGAAGTGAACATTTGTTTAGGTCGTATTATTTTTAAATAAAGTTATTTTATTTTTTTATTTTTTGGATAAATTAATAAGTGAGGAAAAAATTATACATGTATAATAATAAATTAAATATGATTCTTTTACTTTAAAATAAAAAGCGTATCAAAAGAAATGTAGATAATAAATAATTATCCTTGTTAGCATATTATTATTAAAATATTTATGACCGTTTGGTTTGTTTGTTTGTTTTTTTTTTTGTTTTTTTTTTAAATTTATAAATGTAGCAAACCTTGTAGTCAAAGGGGTTTGTGCATAGGGAATCAACAGCTACCTTGCATGCCTTCATTTAATGATGAGGACTTATTGCCTTCATTCAAAGATTGTAAAGAATTTATGAACATTTTAATTGACTCATTTCAAATTTAAAATGAATCTTTGACATGAATCAAAAATGTAAATTAAGATATTTAATTGGCCAAGTTTAATGATGGGAATTGGATCTACTATTATTAATTTATAGATTTCCAAAATGCATTTTATAGAAGCAAATAAACACATTTACCATTAATAAATGTATCAAATTTTATTTTATTTTTATATAGATAAAATGTAATCAAAATAAAATAACAATACCAATATAACAAGCTATAAATACATAATATCGTAACCGCACAAGACATTTTGATAAATAAAAACATGTTTCCACAACATTAAAACTTTTTCTATATTCAATTTAAAGTAAATGCTAGTTTAAAGACATATCACACACACAAAAATTGCAAAAAGATACTATAAATTTTGGGAAAAACCATTAGGGAATGTAATTTTTAAATCAATTTCGATTATGGGAAGTATATTTTTAGATGTGAAAAATTTGGGAAATATATTACTTTGAAAATATGTTATATTTTTTATTGAATGATTAAAATGACTTCATTAGATACTTTGGAAAAAAAAAAAAATCATATCAAATATTAAGCTTTCCTCTTGGTTTTTATCTTCTTATTCGTATAGAATGATGGAAGGATAATGAAAAGGATTTTAATGCTCAAGAAGGAAAATGTCCAAAATATATAAAATTAAGAGATAAGAAACAAATATATTTTCAAACTTCAATTTAAAAACATAGTAAAGTCTATAAACAACAAAAACAACCATGATTATTTCCTTGAAATAGTTTTTAACAATATGTAACAACCCAATAAAATATCTTTGGAAGTAAATAGTATTCTTTTCTTGCAATAACTAAATATGACAAACAAAAGTTTGTAAAGATAATATCATTGATGAAAATACTTAAATAATTATTTCAAAAGATAATATTTTATTCAACTAATACTTTATATGTTGTTAAGGTGTACGTAATAATGTAATTGTGAAAGCATACCTTTCCTTATGAGCTTGTAAACTATGGTTAATTTGTCATTTCTTCAAAGCTTTATTATGTCCTGTGCAAATTTCTTTAACCTAAAAAACTTAAAACATTATCTACATTATTGAAATTACTAAAGACGATCATGCATAGCAGTTATATAGCCAAACATAGCATGACATAATTCTTTCACATTCATCCTATTGAAGTATAAAACAACATTAGTCATTATTTCGAGTTTATAGTAGTCTTTGATCGTGTGATTGTAATAGATATTACCTGGTTTACTGCCTTGCAGGAAAAGCATTGATCTTTTTTTTTTATATAGATTTGAAAGTGTTATTCCATCTCATCATTTTTCTCATAACTGTCTTTTTTCTTTCTTTCTTGCTTAGGTGTATTTTTTTTTTGTTTCTTTGCTGTTGAGGCTTTCAATTCATAGATCTGAAAAAATTTCAATCTTTGATAATGATTCCAGTAGTTCACTTACTTTACGCTTGCTGCTAGCTTCATCAATTTCTGATGTAGATTGCTCAGTTGATCCTTCTATTGCTAGTTGTATATGTTTTTCCCCTTCGAGCTTTCTCCATGTAAAATAATAGGTTTTGCATTGTAAATTATGTAGGTGAGCACATCATCTTTAATTGTTTGTTGTGAGAGACCAACAGTTAAACTGAATTTCTTGTCGATTATACTACGAATTTATTTAGGCACTTTTGTTTTTGAGATCTCTTCTGTCGTGAACAGCAAATCAAGCTTTATGTTCGCCATTGATTCTATTTCCATATCCTCAATTTTATCTCTCACAATCATAGGTAGTCTCATCATGTAACATGATTATTTTGTCAAAATAATTATTATAATTATGCATAATAAACTAGGTTTAACATGGAATTATTGATTATACTTACACTACCCTCAGAATCGTAGGTCCGTGCTTGTAGCAAGAATAACTATATACTGATTCAGCAAGGCATTTGTTACAAATATTGCATGAATTGTAAAACCAACCATTAGATGTGTCGATCTTCTCAACCCATACATCACATTTGAATATAGTTAACAGTACAAATTTTTTTATAGCAAAATTAGTAATTATAGTTTATTAGCAATAAGTGTAGATTTATATAATTTACTAATTTGGGAATTAAGCTTCAAGATATGGTTGTTTTTACTTATACCAATTGTTGTTGGGTCAAACTTCAACAATTTATTAATTGTTGAACACTCAGCTTGTGAAGTTTTTTGTTGCAAAGTGGCTTCTTGGTTCTGTATAGATAGTAGCTGCACTTGTTGATTTTCAAGTCCTTGTCTATTTTATTTCACAAATGGTAATTTATGAGTTTGAAAATCAAATTGAGTTTCTTTCCCTAGTTTTAAAATTGTTAAGTGTTAGTCTTACTGTTCTCTGATAACTTTTGTCTCGAGTATATCTAGATTTACATAAATTCAGATTGGCGAAATAGAAGCCAAATATATGATTCCTGTTAAATAGTTTGAAATGTTAGTAATTGTTGATTGTCTATTTACGTATAGTAATAATTTTGTACAATCACATTTTGTACTCACCTTGGAATATTTGAATAATAGTTCCAGTAATGATAAGTATAGGCCTTGATTGCATTTATAGCTTATTATGATCATTTAATTGAGAAAAGTAGAATTCCCATATAGTTATTCTAAGTTCATCGCCCTTTTTTTTTATTTAATTGAAAATGGTTAGAATTTTAGGTAAGTACATATATCTCAAATGTACAAACTATAATCAAAGATGTTTTCTTGTTGCTTACCTTCGCTCTTTGATAAAAACATCTCTCTTCTGAACAGTTTTGGAAAACTTCATTAATTGAACAACAGTAATTGGGCCTATAGAAATCAAAGTACCAATTGCATATGTATTGTTTTAAATAGATTTGATTTTGTTAGTAAAAGCATGATTATATATATTGGGCAACATTGATAAGATTTTAGAATTGTAACTTTAATTGGAAAATGCAAGAAATGTGAATAAATAATAAATGTTTTTTTTTTACTTGTCAAATATTTATCAAAATTTGCATATGGTGCCATCTTTTCTCGATCAAAATATTGAAAGTAATACCTTGGCTAAAATGCAGGATCATCAGGGATTAACTTGAGCAGTGTATTAGATGTTAAAATATGGCAAATTCTCTCATTATCGATAAATTTCTAACAACTGTTTTAATAACTTGAAATTTGGATATGTGGTACACTGCTCCTTCGATGAGCCTATCTCGGAAGCTTGAACAACCATTTTCTCTTATTTAGACATGGATGGCATCACCCTGAGAATGATATTTTTATAGATATAATTTCTTAAAAAAACATATAAATAGTATTTACAAAAATTGATAGGACAATATATGATGAATACCTTTGCATCTGTTGCTACGAATGCTACACCAAGGAATTTTTTTAAAGTTGGGATATAACAATCCCATATTTTTTGTTATTCTAATTTTCACGGCCTGGTTTTGGCCAGGTGGCTTTCGCTGTGATATTTTCTTGAGACTCATTGTTGACTATCTACAAAACAACAAAGACATAATTTATTCAGTATTTTTTTTGTTTCGAGTTTCGATATTTTCTGTAATATAGAAGTTAGAAATAATTAGAGATAAACATGATATATATTTTTTTGGGTATGTATATGATTGTAACTATAATAGAACACAATTTCAACGTTCAGGATTTGAACTAATTTGTATACTATCAAAATCTTTTTTGTAGACAACATTCTTTATGTTGTTTGTATTCTTCCCAGTATTATTAAGAATTAAAACCTTTAGTCCTGTAGCAAAGGATACTTTGGAGAATGCAACATAGAGTTGGCCATGTGAAAATACAGGCTTGGGTAAAAACAAACCTACTAAATCAAGTGTTTGCCCTTGACTTTTGTTTATAGTCATTGCATATGAAAGCTTAATGGGGAATTGCTTTTGGCACATGGTGAATGGCCATTTGCCTTCTTGCACATGCATAATAATTCAAGGAATGTGCACTTTTTCTCCTATGTTGGATCCGAATATAATTCTTGCCTCCAAAATGTTTTGATGCATTTGTATAATTATCAATCTTGTTCCATAGCAAAAGCCATTCGCTTGGCCAATGTTTCTTATAAGCATTATCACACTACCTAATTTTAATGTAAGCTCATCATTCATTATGCTTGCAAATTTTAATGCATTTAAGAATTTAGTTGTATATAATGGTGCATTTACTTCAGCAGATGTAGAAGCTTTAAAAATGTAGTCTGAACTTAAATACTTCTACACATCAGCTTCAATTTTGTTGTTGATTATTTCATTTAATATATTAACAATTTCATTGTATGATGTAACTATAGCTGTTTGCCTTAAGTATTATGGCTTTATATAGTTCAGCCAGCATTGTGGATAAATAACTTCAATGATTGATTGTATTGGATTACATAAGTCTTCAACTAATAGATCTTGTGGAATTTCTATCCAATCTCCTTCATCAAGATCACTATGGTTTCTTTTGATAGATGCAATTGTGCCATCACCAATTTGTAACAACTATTTTGCAAATTCTCTTAATTGATTTTGACTTTCTTCATCAAGGTTGTTTCTATGCAGTCTCATATTAGTCTTGAGTTTTAATATTTTGCATTCTTTCCAAAGTTGTGATTAGGTTATAGTAGTATTTATGATATCTGTTTTGCTGCCATATGGAATAATTGGTTGGATTTGTTGGAAATCCCCACCAAGAACTATTGTTTTGCCTCCAAAAAGGTTTGTAGATGATTGTTTCTGAGAGAAGATCTTGTAAGGTTTTGTTTAATGCTTCAAGACAATTCATGTGAATCATAGGAGCTTCATCCCAAACAATCAAAGTTATTTCTTCAATCATTCTTGCTTGTTGAGTTTGCTTGCTGATTTTACATGTAGTGCATTCTCGAATATTTATTGGGATTTTGAATCTAGAGTGGGTAGTTTTACCTCTGGTAATAAAAGTGATGTAATTTCTGACAAAGTAACAGTTAGTACAATCTTTCTTTCAACATGAATACCATTAGTGATGGAGAAAAACAATTCATACAACCGTATATGTGAAAAATTTGTAATTATCAATTTGAGAAAATTGAGGATGCTTAAATTAAAGATGTAGCTATTTCAGAAAAAACGATAATAGAAAAATGGGGAATAACTAAAGAAGGAAAAGGCTAACTCTTATGTCGATTGTTTAAAACAACACAAGAATCATTTATATTAATATGACTTAGCAAAAGATCAATATTATGATCAGCACAAATATCTTTATTATTGGTCATTAGTAGATCAAATTCCAAGAGTCCAAACATATATTCTGATCTACTTGTTGAAGCATCGGCATTGGAACAACCCACTTATATTAGAAATGGATTTTTGTTGAAATGGGTTCTAAAACCACCATCAAGTTCACGTGAGTCTAATTGTAGTATAGACTCAACATCAACTTCATCATTAGCGCCAATATAACAATGTGATCGAAGTGTTTGATCATTGGCTTATTAACACCTCCAATCTTAGAGGCGTTCAACCATACTTCTGTACACGGTAGCTTCGTGCCACTAGCTTTTCAACCAAGCGCGATGACCAATCGTGTGAATCAACGGTTCCTCTCGTACTAGGTTGAATTACTATGGTGGAGCGGTCATCAATAGTGGCCGAGGGGGTTTCATGTGATGCCAAACGAAGGGGGAGGGGCTTCGGACCTGGATGCCGCCATCGACCGGACGGCCCCACCGGCGCTGCCACACCGTGCTGGGCAGCACCCGCGCGGTCCATCCCGTCCCGTCCCTCCCTCCCTCCCTCTGAGCCTGGGCGGAGCGGTCGCCGGTGCGGATCTTGGTGGTAGTAGCAAATATTCAAATGAGAACTTTGAAGGCCGAAGAAGGGAAAAGTTCCATGTGAACGTCACTTGCACATGGGTTAGCCGGTGACGTGGGTCGGCACGAGGGCTCCGCCGAGCACGTTCATGAGAGAATGCGGCGCTTGTGCGCGTGGGGTCGGGCACACGACGAGGGACGGGACAGCCGCGCTTGCGCGCCTAAGTGAATGGACCCACAAATTGGCTTATTAACACCTCCAAGCACACTATTAATTCCGCTATTATTTCTACTATGCATTCTTTTAGCATTTATAATATCCATTCATTTTATTATGTTACATGCAGTCTTTGATTTACTTGCCACATGTAATAAATCAGTATTTTTAATATCATTTAATATCATGGGTCTTAGTTATTATGTGAATTTTGCATAAATATTTTGCAACAGAACTAGAGTAAGGTGATCAACAAGAAATAATTTAAAAAGCTGTAGTAAGATACTAAATTCACAAAATATAAATATCATATAAGTATAAAATAATATAAGAAAATTCTTACCTCAAAAAAAGTTTGCAAACATTCAAATCAGCTTACGACTTCTAGTCAAGCTTTTGGATCTATATAACATGAGTGCATTTAGAAACAAATCATCAAATTTGCAATGTAAACATAATAGCATAATTTGATTAAATTATTCTTCCTTCAAATACAAAAGAATTCAACATTAATGTTTTAATAACCAGACCGGTTGTCGACCCGTTTAGGCAACCGGTTCCGGTCAAACCGGTTGAACCGGTTGCACTGGCCGGTTCAATCATATTTAATTCTTTTAAATAAATAAATATTTAAAAATTAAAAATAAGTAAAAAATAATTTCAAAAATAAGAAAAAAATAATACAAAAGATACAAAATTACATAATGCAAAGTTAAATTACCTTTATAAGGTCACAAAATCTCAACTTTACATAAAATTAAAATTTTCAAAATACAAATATACAAGGATACAACTATACAACAAATATTAAAAAATAAAAAATAAAATAAAATATAAGTCTACAAATATACAATAAAAATAATGATTAAAAAATAAAAACCAAACAGTTCAAATGTTTAGTTTAACACTTTAACTTTAATGATTTAATTATTGATTAGTGTAAAATTATAAGTTAATCATAATAAATTAATGATAATAAATCATAATATATTAATATCATTATGCATCTTGCTTTTATTTTTTTGACTTTTTTGCCTTTTTGAAGTTTGGACTACGTTAATGAGTTTATTCATTTCATTTAAGTTTTTTATTATAAATAAATAAACCAATTAAATAATTTAAATTAATAGATTAGCCGGTCCGGTCCAATCGATTCACCGGTTCATCGGTTGAACCGGTTGAACCGGCCGGTCTATTTTTTTAATGGTTTATGTGACTAATCAGACTAGTTTATCGGCCGATTCCCGGTTGAACCGGCTAGTCCGGTCCGGTTTTTAATTCATTATTCCACATCAACTGAATAAATGCATGAATGCATTTATCACATTAAGTATTAACATGAATAATAATAATAATAATAATAATAATAATTATTATTATAATTATTATTATTATTATTATTATTATTATTATTATTATGCACAGTATCATACAACTTAGTATAATCTATGGACAATTGAGTTAACATAAGGTTAACTTATCGGACCCCTATCCCCTTTCTCTCTCTCTCTCTCTCTCAATGTGTGTGTGTGTGTGTGTTTTTTTTTTTTAATTTTTTTACCAATATCTATTTTATTTGCATTATGTTTTCCAATTACTTATTATATAGTATATTCCATATAGGATTTGTGATATAATATTATTTATATTTTTTAAAAATTCATTTATTATAATTCATTTAAAATAATGGCTTTGATAGATAGCCTATATGTCACAAAATTATAATTATTTGTCACATTATTAAATGTATTATAATGGATAAATAATATGATAATCATTCGGTAATTTTTTCATTATAAAAAAAAATTTGTAGTATATTATTTATCAATCATAAATGTTACTGAATATTTATTTTCTCGTGAGATTCATATTTTATCATATTTAATTAATGATAAATGTATCTAATGACATAAGAAATTTCAGTTAATGATGAACTTTCCTCATCTACGGAGTATTCTTTCATCAATAATATTAAACTATTTGAGAATATATAGTGACATTGAATATTTTTATGATGATGTGCACTTATAATATGTGGAAACCATTTTAATTACTTAATTGTTATGTAACGATGAGAGAAGGGGAATAATTTTTTTTTAAATTTTCCATAATATTTTTAAACAAATAATTGTAATTATAATATTTATAAACAAATAATTTTCCATTCATTAATTGTATCATTTAAAAAAACATATTTGATGTATATTACTTAGTAATTATGAATATTATAGATTTTTTTATTCTCTCAAACATTAGTATATTTATCAGATTTAATTAAATGATAAATGTATCTAATAATATGGACAAATTGTGATAATGATAAACTTTCATCGACTTTCATCATCAATGAAGTATTTATTCATCAATACTATATACTATTTAAGAATATATATTGACATGGTTTTTTTTTTTATGATACCCAATTTTAAGATGTGGGTAACATTTTTATGATCCTTGGTGTTTTGACATGCCTTTGTGCTATAAACCCACTTTTATCAACATGGATATGGATTTGGATGATTTACATGTTGCTGATTTCATCATCAATGATTGTTAGGTTTTTCACAATTTTGAGATGGTTTTTGGATCCTCCTTTAATCCTCCTATCAAGAGATTGTGTACCATTGATCCTAATTCCCCCAATAATTGGGTGCGCTACCCAGTCTCTAACATTAATTGTCTTTCTACAATGATCTACAAATTCCTTAATGGGAGAAACATGGAAGATTTTACTTGGCAGGGTTGGTCTGAACTGTGGAAACTCTGGGTATCTCCTAGAGTGAAATTCTATATTTGGTTAGTTATGCATGACAGAATCCAAACTTATGATATCCTTCATAGCTTAAATTTGACGCCTGCCACTTATTACATTTTCTAAAATTTGAGTTGGGAAAACATTGATCATCTATTTTGGGAGTGCCATAGAATTCAGAGCATTTGGCAGTTGTTGAGTGCTATGTTGGGAGTTATGTTGGTTTTTTTTTAATGATGCCATAAGTGGTAATTGGTTGTTGGTGAGGAAATCCAAGCTGATATCCTTGGCAATAGCTGTAAACTTTAGGCTAATTTGGAAGATCATATGTGATTTTATTTTCAGAGGAATTCAATTAGATTTCACCAAGATAGCCAATCACGCTTTGGAACATGTTAAAGAATATAGAAACAATAACCACATTAAGATGGGGAAGTTCTTACTTAATCTTAGTCATCTATTCACTCCCAACATGCTGTTGTTTATTGATGCTTCTTGGGTGTTTGCTGATTCTGCAACAAGTATTGGGTTTGTTTTCTTATATGCTAATGGCAAAGTGTGTTTGACAGGTTGCTCCCAAGTTTGGGCGGAGTCGAGTCTTGAAGCAGAATTGCTGGCTATGAAGATTGTTTTGAAGACCATGTTGGAATGGCATTTGGAGATTCATCATATATTCACGGACTACTTAGAACTCCATGATGCTATTCATAGTGATCCCTAGAGATTGGAATGTGGTGGCGGATTAACTCGCTGGTCATGGACGATGCTCGCCAGAACTGTCTCTCTTTCATCAAGGCCGGGATCTCCCCCGGTGGCTCATGGAGACGTGCTTTATTGTAGGCTACCACTTAGTCTTTGTTTAAGTCTTGTTTTTCTTATCCTGTTGGTCTAACTTTTGAAGCTCTTTCAATATATATATATATATATATATGTATATTACTTGATTGATGAGTGAAGGACCATAAAATATTTTCAATTTTAGGTAATATTTAGAGACTAACCATTGTATTTTATAACAAATTATTACAGTATTATGCGACAAAAACAATCATGCTATTGATTATAAAATGTGTAATATCATTGTTTTATCAAAGGGGAAAAATAACATTGTATAACAAACATCCAAATCATAACATTAATTTTTGAATGACAAAGTAATTAGCTTAAAGTCATTACATTAAAAACAAACAAAAACTATATTAGTGTTTAAAATATGCAATTTTGTGGAATTGTCGCATAAATCAATATTTGACATATTCATGCAACTAAATCCAACTTAATTTGCAATTATGTCAATTCATGTAATATGTGGAGGGGAAAAGTGGATAATATTTTTAAATTTATAACACAATACATATTAATGGCATTCACCTCTAATGTGTTCATAGTTTTTTTTTAAACAAACAATATATTTAATGAGGTATGTCAAATGTAATCACATATTAAACTTATCTTATTTTTTATATAATAAAAATAAAGGTATTTGTTATTGAGTTTTGTCCTATGATCATCTTGTTTTTTCTCATTGAACCAATCTATCACTCATGATTAAATAATAAGTCTAATTATCTATAATCCTATCATTTGTCATTCGATACATCTATGTGATCACGTAGTATAATCTCAACATTCATATTTGTTGTGTTATATGTTTTGCTACAAATTGTGTTGAACTTTTTAAAAAATATTAAGATATTTATCCAAAAAATTTAGCATATATGTTAAAAAAGGTAAAATGATATGATCCAATTATTTGTTCATTATATGTTTGTTATTTATTAAAAGGCCATCTAACATGTTGTAAGTTATTACACTATTTTATCAAGCTATTTGTTAAGACTATGCAATTTAAAAAAAAAAATTATGATAGTATTACTTTCTTCGATGGTCAAGTCCATTTTAAAATCATGCTAGTAACGTTGTTTGTATGTATATTGGATATTGTTTTAGCGTTCATAATTACCTACAATCATTTACTTATTGAGAAGAGGTAACAAACCAAGGTTTCTAATGTCATTGTTTTATATATTAAAAAAGCTTGGTTGTCGACATTTCAAATGCTATATTAAAATCCAAATGTAATATAAATGAAATAGAAAATTTATCAAAGAAGATATGAAAACCTATCATAAAATTGTAATTTAGTCATTATAAATAGAACATAAAGATAATATAATATATGAAAAAGGGAAAAATTTTCTAACCTCAAAGAATGTGACCAACATTTGAATCAGCTCAGCTTTGCTTTTTAAACGTATGAAACAATAGAACGTGAGATTCAATTTCAAAATAGTAATAAAATTTGTTAATGATATTTTGACAGAAAATTAGATTCATATTTGTTACTGCAATATATATATATATATGTGTGTGTGTGTGTGTGTAATATTGAAATTAATATAAAATAGTATATTTATTATTATGTATATTTTGATGTATATAATAAATGATAAATTATATTAAATTTTTGTATATTTTAAATAGTTATTTTATAAAATATTAATTTAATTAGTTTGATACGATATTTATCGTTATTAAATTTATAAGTTGAATTTATCATTAAGAAAATAATCTATTTGTATTTTAAAACTAAATAGTTAGATATATATTATATTATAATTATTTAATATACATATAATATTTAAATTAATTTAAAATAGGATATTTATTATTCTTAATGTATAATTTGATGTATATGATATATGATAAATGATATTAAATTTTTTGTATATTTTTAATAGTTATTTTTAAAAATATTAATTTAATAAGTTTGATACGATATTTATCATTTTTAAATTTATAAGTTGAATTTATGATTTAAAAATAATCTATTTGTATTTTTAAAAGCTAAGTAGTTATATATATATATATATATATATATATATATATATATATATATATATATATATATATATATATATATATATATATATATATATATATATTATAATTATTCAATATTTAATGTTATGATATTTTGTATATTTTAAATAGTTATTTTTAAAAATATTAATTTAATAAGTTTGATACGATATTTATCGTTATTCAATTTATAAGTTAAATTTATTATTAAAAAATAATCTATTTGTATTTTAAAACTTAATAGTTAGACATATATATTATAATTATTTAATATTTAATGTTATGATAGTATTTTATACATGTTTTGGGGGACAAATTTTTAATAAGAACTTGACATGTGGCACCTTAATTATATATTTAATATAATTTGTTTCCCATTAAAACATTGAATAGCACAACATTTTAATGAATTTAAATTTATTTTAATATATTTATATGATTAATTAACATATATAACAATAATAACATATACAATAATGTTGTTATATATAAATGGGGAAGAAATACAAAAAACACTTTTGTTTAAATATTTAATATAATTAGTCTTGCATTGAAACATAAAACACATAACATTTAAACTAAACTAAAATTTATTTTAATAACTAAGAAAGCTTAATTTTTATCTACATCCAGGAGGAAAATTACACAATGAAGCATATATTCTTTTCTCTCAATTTATAAATAAATCTTGTTTACTTTTAGATTGTTCTGCTTCATTCAATCCCATCCTGGCCTTAAGATCTTCCAACTCATTAGTAACCATAGCAAGGCTTTCTGATAATATTTTGTTAGCGTCTTTTAGATTTTATAACTCATATTTAATGTCATATAGTTCCCTCTCATTCACATCTTTAATATTAATATTATCAATATTTTTAAGATGCTTTATAGCACGCAATATTATTTTCAGCTGTTTTTTGGTATATGCTTCAAATCCATGTTATTTATGAATTCCGCAGCTATATTCAAATATGACTTTAGTTAAAAACATGGTTTATGATTTGGAGTATGTTTTTCACATTCATAGATTGTAGGCAGTAATCTTAATTTTTCCAAAAGTTTGTTAAGTCTTACCTTAAATTTTACAGTAACAACAACCTGGCCGATGTCTTCAATTTTTTTTCACCTTTTGTGATTTATCAATGACAGGTAAAAGTTTTAATCAATAAATTGACTTAAAAAATAAAAATATATGTAAAGAAAAACACATTATTATATTTTATTTATATATAATAAAATAATTGTTTTTAATCATCATCTCCCTTTAATTGGTTATATATCTTATATTTCTTAAATATTAATTTATATATTATATTATAAGGAAAATGTTATTTTGCTTTTAAATGTCTTTAACAGTAATATTATAGTTTAAAAATATTCACACAAACACAAAAATTTCATGTTATGATATTTTGTATATTTTAAATAGTTATTTTTAAAAATATTAATTTAATAAGTTTCATACGATATTTATCATTATTAAATTTATAAGTTGAATCTATCATTATTTTATATTTTAAAACTAAATAGTTATATATTATAATTATTTAATATTTAATGTTATGATAGTTTTTTATATATATTTTGGAGGAAAAAAATTTAATAGGAAATGGACATGTGGCACTTTAATTATATATTTACTTTAATATAATTTGTTTCCCATCAAAACATTGAATAACATAACATTTTAATGAATTTAAATTTATTTTAATATGCTTATATGATTAATTAATACGTATTACAATAACAACATATCTAATAATAATAATAATAATAATAACATATACAATAATACTATCAAAAGTGGTAAGTATTATCAAAATCTATATTTTTAAGATTTGATTTTTTTTTTACATTATTTCCTACTTTTTAAACATGCCCAAGTCTTAAATTATGTAAATTAAAAAATAAAACAAACCAAAATTATAGGTGAAAATAAACATTACAGGCTGTTGAGCATAGCATGATCCTATTTAGTCATTATTGTTAACTTCATTTGATCATCACTGCTTTACAATAACAAATAGTATAATGAAATGAATATTTTTAAAATCAAGAACTTTATTTACTAAGATTATCAAATAAAAAAATTGTAAGTGTAAAATTTACCTGATTTTCTAAATGAGGGATAGATTCAATCCGGCAAGCTTAAGACAAAATCTTAATTTTATTGTAAAACGTTTATTAATCAAATCCAAAAGTTATCGCATTGTTATCATGCAATGACATCATTTTATAAGAAATAAAGGATCATTTTATTATTTTGTTTCCTATATAAGACTGTAAAAAGTCAAAAATAAATCACTGAAATTTATGTTACATATTGTGAAGTCAAAATTGCTCTCACCTATTTTGTAGCAAATTATATACGATTTCAGATAGAGTCAAATATTTGTGGCTCATGCTTCCATTCAAGCGGGTCCCATTAAAAAATAAAATTAAACAATTAAATATCCATGAAATTGATCAATAAAATAATCGATAAATCCAAGGATTTTGATAGTGATGCTGGTAAAGCTGGCAACCTCACATCAAATCTTTAAAAATAGTTTTTTTACTTACATGTCCAACAACTATTGCAACGCATGGAATGGTGTATATTTCTTCAAAAGTGGGGACCTACAAACAGGAGTTCAATTGGAAAAAAGCCAAGGGCAAAAGCTATGGAAATTTAGACTCTGCTTCATCGTCGTTCCGACTCTTCCACTTTAGCTTTGATCACATCATAATATTTTTATTAACTTATTTGAATTTGATATTACATGTAGGGGGGTTTACTGTTAAACTTCTTCTGATTGATTTTCTCACTGATAAACTTTATATAGCCATCACCACAATTAATTTTTTGCTCATGCTTAAATGAGAACTGGAAAACTAATGTCTTGTTCTTATTATTGAGCTTTGGCAACTCTATTGTAATGACATAGCATTGATAATTCTTGATAGTTTGGATTAGTGCAGTCGAAAATCATAATCAAAACATCAAGGACGTGTTAGTTCAAGTAGAAGATCAAAAGTTACTCTTTAATGATGCAGGAGATAATTAAAAAAGATTAGACAAATGTACCTTTGCCCTCGTACTCCACTCCATTTGCTGGAAGTATGATTCAATTCCCCGGGCATGTTGTCTTGCATAGTCATGAATTCAATGTTTTAACAGAGAGATGATTATTGGTTAGTTTGATTTCTCCAATATTAAAACATACAAACATATTAAAAATTATTATTTTAGTTTTTAATATTGGAGCAAATTTTCATCAAATTATGTGAATGAATATTATTTCTAATTATAGTAACTTATTTAAACTTCATGTAAAAATGACAATGTTGCTAAGTTATTTTTTAAATTCAGAGAAAAAAATTACTATGATGTTTATATATATATATGATAAATATATGACAGGCGCCCCCATATTTAAGAGAAATCAGGGACGTGTATAGACAATGTGTTAAGATCTCAACGCACATGTGCCATCATCTTACGCAAAAGACTCAATAGCAATAGATCAAGAGGTCCTTGGTGTTTTCATGTATCATGAGAAATAAAAGATTTGTATTTTATTAGGGTGAAGGTCATGCTTAAAATGGGGGTAAAACATATTTAGTGATATTATTTTAAATTTAAATATATTTAGGATATAATTTATAAATAAATTTTCTTTCTTATGCAGATGTTATTGAATTAGAAGTTTTGCTTTCAAACTCTCAACAATTTAAGTAATTAGAAAATATGATCAAATAAATTGGTAGCAAATCATATTAATCACTTTACCATATATATATATATATATATATATATATTAATCAAATAGTCAACTAAATAATTGCATTCCAATATTATCGATACATTTAATAACACATTTGGTTACCAATTAACTAATTAAAACATATGTTTTTAGGAATAGTGGGCTAGTTCAGTGGTAACCACCTTCATAGTGTGATTGAGAGGTCTCATGTTCGAGCTTTTCAACTCACATTGCATTAGGTCCCCTTTGGGAGTTTTGTTTGATAAATACTTCTCGTCTTCCTCTTTACGGTTGCATGGTATGAGGGTTTGTCCCTAGGAGATCATTCAAGCCACCGTAACTAGTGCACCTCTGTACCTGTATGTCCTTTAGTTTGGTGCTTGTCACCTTTGTAAAAAAAAAGAAAAAGAAAAAAAAAAGTATGCTTTAACTTAACCAAATAAAATACCATGATGATTATTCTTTAATATTTTAAATTATCATTAATAATGAATGTTTTAGCCTAGTATCTTGTCAATCATTCCATTTTATATTTTTATCTATGTAACTTCACTTTAAAAACTTCAATCAAATGACTAACCTAAATCAAATAATAAAAAAATAATGATAATTAGAAATGCAATAAAATATTTAGTAGGCACCCCAATACTCGTATATCTTATTGAGTACCTATGATTCAATTAATCACTTTAACTCAACTTAGGATAAATTTCATACTTTGGCCATCCTCTCTTTGTTAAAACAAACCTTAAGGCTTACTTTTGTAAATTAAAATATTAGTAAATTGTTCACCTTATCTCACTAGATATCTTTCTAAACGTACAACACATAGAATGACCTTATAGAACAAATAGTATCACCTTCTCCTGTGAAATAATAAATCTCCCTTATATTATATATAATTATAATTTGGTTCAATTTATTAAGATCTTTGAAGATAATTTTGTTTTTATCTAAAATTGTTTCTATTATTTACCATTGGATTATATATATACATTTCAATATATATTAATATAAATAATTCCAAATAGCAGCTAACCAGAACATTATGGTGAAAATTACAATTGGCATATTCATTTATTATGTTATTAATTGAGCATAATAAAATCATTATTAGAGTGACAAAGACACATATAATTGGAGGTTACATTTTGAATTTAATAAATGGGGGCATACCCCAATTCTAATGCATATATAGGGAAATCATGTTGATGAAGTCATTAAAATCATTGTTACGAAGCTTTTTAAATTTTTATTGAGGGCTTGTTTGGTTGCAAAATAAAAAAATATGACATAATTTTATTATGTAGAAAGTGCAAGTGATTACTACAGAAATTGTAACATATTTTATTATTACAGAATGAGTGTTTGGTTAACAAAATAAAAAAAATTATGGAGACCATCTGGTTAGCGACCAGACCACCGGTGGACAGGTGGGCGATTGCCAGAGGCTGACCAGGCCACCAGTGGTCAGCCGGCGTGTCATCGGAGGCCAGCCAGCCGATGGTCGGTGGACTGATAGCCGGCTGGCGGAGGCCAGCATGTAGTTCACCGGACCACCGGTGGACTGGTGGCCGGTCACCGGAGGCTAGCCAACCACCCGTGGACCGCGGGCGTGTCATTGGAGACCGGTCGACTAATGGATGGACTACCGGTGGATTGGTGGCCGGTCGCTAGAGGTCGGCCGGATCGATTGCGAGAGGCGGGGCAAACCACTGATGGACCAGTATCCAATGGCTGGATCAAAAAAGAGAGAGAGATTTTTTCACAATGAAAAATATTCCACTATAGATGGAATATTTTTTTTATGCCATAATACTTATATTATGCCATAATTTTATACTCTAAAATAAGCACCCAAACAGTCAATATGACATAATTATCAGAAAATGTTAAATTATGGCATATTGTACGGATTATGCCATAATTTTGACCCATCCAAACATGACCTGAGTTGTGACAAGGAAAATTATAACTTTTCAATATTTTTTCATAAGTGAAAAAATAAAAAGCAAAATATCTTCAAAACCACATTAACTAAAAATTATGATGCATGCCCTTTAAAAACTATTTGTTTAAAAGCTATGCATCATTAGGTGTAATCCACATTCCAAACTATACTGAATTAGTTTCATTGTGATTTTATGAGAAATAGTTATAGAGTTTAGTATCAGTTAAAAGTAAGTTTTTTAAATAAATATGAACAAATCACCACTCTTAGTCATTGAGATTCGAGGGAGTTAAACACTTACTTCTCAGGTGGGAGGGAGTTGGGTTATTTATTTATTTATTTTTCAATGCGGAAATTGTTAAAAATTGTAATTCTTTCAATTAATGTTTACAAAATAAATATCATCTCATGATCATTTTTATTGGACATCAAAGGATATACTTTAGTTGTGTGTATTTTGAGTGTTTTAGAATCCATACTATACAAGTTTTGTGATTCAAGTTTCAAGAGTGTTAGGAAATTTCTTAATATTACTAATCAAGAAATTTATAAATGCTTCATTTTATCCTAAAGAACTTGGAAACAAGAACACAAATACAAGTCTTATGATGCTTCATTGCATCATTAATTTTTAAAAAATCTTTCGAAGTATCGAAAAATTCTTCAATAAGTAATTTAGCAAGAAATTTCCAAATCCTTTTAGAATTTGAATCACAAAACTTGTTTAGTATGAACTCTAAAGTACTCAAAACATACACAAAACTAAAGTATGTTTTTTGAAAGTCGAGTAAAAAGGTTGGGGACAGGGGAGGGGGTGCTGGTTGGGTATTTGGAGGGAGAAAAATATTATTAGTTTTTGTAAGTATTTCTTGAAAGACTTAAAACTTTTAACCAGTTCTAAAATAAAAATAGTAGTAATTTATTTTTTTTAAGTAAGAGATTGATGATCTACAATTATTAAAAAAATGCAATCTTTTAAATGTAACAATTGAAAATCAATAGTTGTTTGACGGTTGGATTTTTTTATAGTACTTTTTTTATCCATAATGTCTTTTTTATAATAATTCTTACCGAATTATTACAAATTTCAAATTATATCTTTTAATTATTTAAAAAACATTTAGTTAATAAAACACAAAAACAGTAATTTATAGTTAAAAAGTATTTATTTTATAAATATTTTTTTAAAAGTGCATATTTATTTAAATGTGTGCTTACTGGTTCATAATATACCTAATGTATTAAACATTTCTTTTTAAGATAGGCGACAAGCCCGGGTATTAAACATTTCTCAAAAACCGATAATATATATATATATATATATATGACGGTTCATTGTCCCTTAATCCCAACTCATCCCCAAACCTAAACGCACATATCAAAATCGAATCTCCGTGACGTCCGCACGCCTGGCTGGGTCCCACACGACTCGTCATCGAACTCACCGGCCCGAAACCGTCCAGGTGACTCGGCAGTCACGGGTCAGCTCCTCTTCTCGTGGGCCCCACTCCCACCCCTGACACCTGCTCACCAATCACCACCCAGATAAATTTCAAAAGTTAAAAAAATAAAAAATAAAAACAATCATTTTTTTGCTGCGTTCTCAAGGAATTACCAGCGTCCAACCAAAGCAAAATAAAAAAATTAAAAAAAAGAAAGTTAAAATTAAATAGCAAAAGGAAAAGTCTCCCTTTCGCTTCAAGTATAAATAATCTCGACCTCTTGTTACTTGTATTTTTCCTCCTTTTTTTAATAAATAAATAAATAAATAAATAATTTTTTTTTTAGAAGAGAGAGTGAGTAGTCTTGAAACCAAAATTTTATTTATTTATTTATTTATTTATTTATTTTCCTTTAGTTCAGCAGAGCAGCTACTACCTGCTCTTCTTTCTCTCTCTCTCTGTCGCTCGCTCTCTCTCTCTCTCTTCTTAGCGGCTCCGCTTCCTCTCATTCGTTGCCATACCGTTGCCATCTCGAGATCCATGGAGAGGAGGATGGAAGGGGGAGCTGGAGGATGCTAAGGGTTTTGAGTTTGCTGAGGTTTTTCGCCGGATCTGAGGGTTTTTGAAGCTTTGGGGGGTGATCTTTAGCTTGGTGTTGCTAATGGTATGGTTCTATGTCTTTTTCGGGTTTTTTTGGATGTTTTAATCCGAGAAATGCTGCTTTTTTTTTTAAAAAAAAAAGATTAGAAACTGAGTTCGTGTGTGTTTGTTGTGTGGTGGAGTTTGGGTTTGTTATTTGTGGATGGTTTTTAGGGTAATGTGGTAGGGGCTGGAGCGGAGTTAATAAAAATAGCTTCTTTTTAGGTTTCTTGTTCTGGATTCTTAGTTTCATGTGATGTGGTTGTGGCTAGAGGAATGTAGTTGGTACAATGTGTTTGGGATTGGGTGTATAAAATCTGAGAGGCGAATTCCTGTGGTTGTTGCTGTGGGTTATGTTTTCCATGAGAAAAAAAGTGCGGAGGGTTTTATGAGACCGTTAGCTGTGGTTATAGCCTTGACGATGTGGTTCGTATTTTGGGGAAGAGTGGTTTTGGTGTTGCTCTTCTTTGTATGCTTGGAGTAAGTGATGTTGAAAACTTTTACTCTGAATAAGCCATGTGGCTAATTGGACTATTGGAGTAAAGATAGTATTTTGGGATTGCTGTGTAGGCGTAAAAGTGGCTGCTTTTTTGTTCCTTCCTCTAGATGTCAGGTTCATGTAATGTGGGAGTGTTAGAGCAATGCATTTGATACAATGTATAAGAGATTGAGTGCATAAGATCTGGGAAGGTGGCTCCTCCATTTAATTCCAACGTGCAGTGGTGGCGGGCTTTTTTTTCCATAAGAAACAAAATTGAGGGTTTTCATGAGATCATTCTTTATGATTATACCCTTGATGGGGTGCTTTGTAATTTGGGAGGAGTGGTTATTGGATTTCTCTTCTTTGTTTGATCAAATCAATGTTAAAACACTTATAGTTAAAATAAATCATGTGGCTAATGGGATTATGGGGGTGAAGATGGTATTTTGTGCACAGTTCAGATGATTTGTGACTGAACTAACAATCATGTACATGTACATGTTTTTTTTTGACAAACCAGCCATGTTCATGTTGGGCTGCTATCTTGTAATGCTTCTCATTTGTTACCAATTTTTGTTGGTGCCACTGTTAGCTGTGGAACTTGTTTTGTTAGGCACTTAGATTCCATCCTTTGTATCCAAATGCCATGGTGTAGCTTCTGAAAAATTTTCAGAAATGAATAATATTGTCAATGACTCTTAGAGCTTGCTTTAGCTTTATTTGCAGACCTTTTGTAATCCTATGAAATTTTAGTGTTAATGTAAATAATTGATGCTGATCAGTACTTTGGTTGGAATAGCCACTTATTATGTTTTACCTTTGTGATTCAAGTATGGCTTCTCTAACTAAATCTTTCATACATGTTACCTATCCAGGCAATGGAAGATGTTTCATCTAATGCACCTCGGTTTAGAAGAATACTGCGCCAAGCATGGGCTTCAAACCCAGAGCTGGACCCTATGGTTTGTTCTCAATTCTATTTCTCTTGGTTTCTTTTTTAATCTGGTAATTAGTGATGGAAGACTTTTTGCAGTGTACTAGGCTGTAGCCACCTTTCTTATTCTCCATGTTCCCCTACCCAAATTTGACAAAGGTCATTCCATTCAAATTGTTGATGCTGTATTGCTGTGAATTGTTTAAAAAAAAAAAAAAAAATCAATTTTGAGCTATCAACTAATTTAACGGCAGCAATACAATGATTTAATTTTGTAAAATTCTTTAAGGGAATCTTTTTCCTGTACCATACTTAAAGACACCCCACTTCAGCAAGGATTCTTTTCTATATATTTGCTACTTGAAAATTTTATAAGTGACCAAGTTATAAGAGACAAGTAAACAAGTATCATAGGAAATATAAGCTTCATATTTTCGTTAATAAATTGATAGCTATTGACAATTTCTTTTATCAGTCCGATAACAAAATAATCAATCTTTCTCTTGAGCAAGTATTCTTCAATATGAAGCATGTGAGGCATATCTAACTCTTACACATTGTTTCCCTCTATAATATTGAAATTTAGAAACTGGGTCATCCACAAATAAACTCTTACTTCTTGTATTGAGATGATGTTATTTGCTTACAGTTGGCTTTGTGATGAAGGTTAACTTCTTGCTACATTCATCTGACAGTTGTTTGCTCCTAAATGAAAAATAGACCTTTTCCCTTTGCTAGGAGATTTTCTTCAAGAACCAAGATAATTGTTCATCCTATGGCCATTTACCCTTTGACTTTTCTGTTGAGCATTTTTCCTCCCATCTTCTTTCTTTCTTGTGATGCAGCAGCCTCACTTATCAACCTACTGGTGCAGGTGCAACCTCCATCTTCATCCTATATTTTTGCCCCCTTCATCCCTGACCCAAAACTTTTACTTTCTTTTTCTCCAGCTTCTTGTACCATGTCTTTTTCTTGATTTCTACATTATTCACTTTTTGCAATCACCATAATACAAATTCTAATACTTAGAAAGAAGAGGATTACTGGGCCTCTGGCAACACTGACATTTATTTGAGCTAATTTATTAGAATTTTTGGACTAGTGTGCTTGGCATCTGCCTTGTAACCTTACTAGTTGATATAAATATGATTAGGGCAGACACTAAATGTGTTTTTTCAGTTTTAACATGACAGAAGTCAAAATTTTCTACATAAATCCAATTTATCATCAATGAAATGATACGTTTTTTGCTTTGTGAGTCGCTGTCAAAACTATAAACTTCAAACTGTAAAAATTTCATTAATGTGGCCTGTTTTTGTCCTCAGCTAAATGAAAACTTGGAACAGTGGCCACATCTAAATGAGTTGGTCCAGTGCTACAAGGCAGATTGGGTGAAGGATGAAATCAAGTATGGGCATTATGAAAGTGTTTCACCTTTGCCTTTTCAAAATCAAATTTTTGAGGGGCCTGACACAGATATAGAAACAGGTGATGATTTTACTAAATTTTATGACATCTTAGTTCATCGGAGGATATACTACTTTATGTACTGGAGCTTGAGCTCCATGTTTCGAGAAGATGAATTAATCTGTTAATCTTAATTGACTTGATCACTTGAATCAGGTTTGATATGCCATTAGTTGTAAAATTATTGTGTAATCCTTTTGTTTTGAGACACTTAATTTATTTAGGTACTCACAGTATCACTCATTTACCAGCATTGATGTTTGTTTATTATCCATCAATTGCCAAACTCTTGTTAAATTATCCTCTAGAGAGAAAAGTTAGTTTACTTAGTACTCATAAGTCCCTCGTTTGCTTGCATAAATTATATTGATGACATAATTTGTTCTGATCTTTCTCCAGAGTCATGATGCAAAGTGTGCAGCATTATTATTCAGTCAAAGTTTACTTTGTGATTTGCTTGAAAACACTTTCATGTACTCATAATTGTTGTCTTTTTTTATAGAAATCCACCTGGCCCGTTCTAGGCATTCTAAAGCGGAAGATGCTACTGATGATGACACTCCTAGTACCTCCGGAAGACAGATATCTGAATTTGGTCCTGATAATTTATCTACAAAACATGTAAATCTTGTCAACCATTCCGAAATTCAATATCTTATGAATGATCTTATTTCTCAGTTTGTGTTGATGTAAGTTAGATTTTTTTTTTTATAATTTTATTTCTCTTTGGGAGGTTGTGCTTTAGGTGCTCTGTTTAAGTTGACATCCCAAACAAAAGGGAAAAATAATAAAACTAAGTTGATAATATTTACCACAGCCAGATTGCTGTGTTTCTTTGCAAGCTATTACTTCATTCACATTTTAGGTAATTTCCTTTCTCAAGTCTGAACCTTTGTTTTCGACGCCATTTTCATGCTTTATGTCTTCTGTTACTCACACCTAGTTTTTATTTTATATTTCCTGCTTATGTTTTATTGACCTTTATGTTTTTCTCTTTGAATAGTCATATATTTGATGTTAATTTGATTTCTTGAACTTTAATGTAGTTTAATAATACTACATCGTTAGAAACAGACCTTTTATGTCAGAGTTTTTCCCCTGCATCCAGGAATTTGTAGACCCAAATATCATCTGAATCTTGCTTATGCTTTGATTAAGTTTGACATCATCAAGGAAATATCTTAGGTGTAAACATTTTATTTAGGGAAATACTAGTTTAGTGTAGTTATGCAAAGTATAAAAGTTCAGATCTTATAAGGTTAATTGCACCATTGACTTTGGAAGAGGTTTTGTTGAAGAATTCTGATAGTTCAACTTTCCATGAAATCCCTTTTGCCATTGGTGGCTCTGTTGCTCTTTGCTGTGAGAACTTTTTCTTGTGTTCTGTGAGTGAATTTAAAAAGGAAGAATTTATTATGAACATGACCCAACGTAGTGATAATTTATGTGGAGATTTTGGTTGATCCGGAAGCATCATATTTAGCTTTTAATGATACAAAAAAAGTCTTTAGTCACCATTGCTCCTATAGTTAATTTGCTCATAAGCCCTTGAACCTCTTTGATTTATTTTATTTTATGCTCTTTTAGGCTAAGGCTACGGTGGACAAGAACCCGGAACCTAGATTACCTACATCTTGTACTCAACATTTTTTAGTTCAAAGCATGGTGTAGACTATGTACTGGGGGTAATGGGTTCTGGGTTCCAGGTTCAAGATTTATACTAAAAACCATCAGGTACAACAAATGGGCAATGGTTTCTGGGTTCTGGTTGCTTATGCACCACGGCTTTGCTGCATTTTGAATCTGCAGTTATATTTCTTTATCTCTGTTCTTTTGGATTATGAGTCTGTTTGTTCCTGGCATGATATATTATCACTTGTGTTCCAGCATTTTGGTTTCTCTCCGCTGCCCGCTTATGAACCAACCTTTGATTGGGAAACTGAAAGGTCATTGATTTTTGGCCAAAGGATTTCTGAAAATTACCCGGCTCAATATTCCAGGTCTATATGATCATCAACTTTTTTCTTTCCTTGTCTTGACTGTCATTCTTTACATGATTTTGCTTGCTTGTACTAGGTGTCCTGTATTAAATGTCTCTACTTCCACGTTTTTTTGTTTTCCAGTTGTTTCTATTATTGCTAACCATTTCTCATGTGTTTCAGTGGATTGAAGATCACTGTGAAGGTGTTATCCTTATCATTTCAAGCTGGATTAGTTGGTAAGAATTGTGTTTTAACTCTAATAATTCTAGTATTACCTAGCTAGGCTGTTCCTGGTTTGGCTATTCTATCATTAGTTGAACTTTCCACTATTCCAGTGAATCTGATGATGTCTTTACTGTTATCTTTTTTCTTGCAGAGCCCTTTTATGGTACAATATGCTTATATAATAGGGAGAGGAGAGAAAAATTGTCCGAGGACTTCTATTTTCATGTTCTACCAACAGATACGCAGGAAGTAATTATTCAAATTTTATTACTAGTTTAATTTTTACATATGAAATTTTCCCTAAAAAAATGAGTCTATTGTTTTCCATTTACTCTTTGTTATATAAATGTTTATTGCCTTATTTTTGGTGATTCATTGTATCATAACATTTTTACCTTTGCTGGTGGGATAAACCAACTTGCGCATTTCCACCATTGTAGGCCACTATTATTCTAGAACGTCGAGGGGTTTTCTCCTTGGATACTCCATCATCTGCAATTTGCTTCCTCATTCAGCTAGAGAAGCCTGCTACCGAAGAAGGAGGAATTGCTCCATCAGTTTACTCTCGAAAAGAACCCGTAAGTTAGGGATACATTTTGCCAATCTACCATCGTTATATTGGCTTTTCTTTCAAGTTTCTGATGGTACTGTAAATTTTTGAGAAATTATTTAAGAAGAAAACATGATGCTACAGTGAAAGTTTAAGTGGAGTATATAGTTGTTGCAGACAGTGGTCTGTACATCTGCCATCTTTTCCTAGTCATTCTCAAGCTTTAGCCATTGTTTGATGATCTTTATTTGGTGGCTGAATGCAGAAGTTTAAGCATGTTTTTACTGATGTCTAACCTTTAGTTTCATTGGCGTAACAGTTACATTTGACTGAGAGAGAAAGACAGAAGCTGCAGATTTGGTCTCGGATCATGCCTTACAGGGAATCATTTGCTTGGGTTATTGTTCCATTGTTTGAAAACCACAACAATGTATCTGCAAGTGGTGCTGCCTCCCCTGGTAGCCCCATTGCCCCTAGTGTATCTGGCTCAAGCTCCCAAGAAAGTGCTATGGAATCTGGGGCAAAAATCACTTTGGATGGCAAGCTTGCTCAATACTCCAGTGGAAGCTCAGTTGTCCTTGAGATATCAAATTTAAATAAGGTCAAAGAAAGCTATACAGAGGATTCACTTCAGGTTTGTTTCTAAAAATATTGATTTTCCAATTTTACCTTGATTTTTGTGGTCTGAATATGTCCATAGTAAACTACTTTGTGGAACTTTCAATTTTGGGACAATATCTTTTAATTTTCTTTTATTTTTTGTCTGCATCCTACTTGCACCCTTCAATGGATTTATTTGTTTAGCTTTTATAACTCTAAATTTTTGGTAACATTGGCTGGCATGTAAAGTATTCTAATCTTGCCCTCCTTTGTTCTTGTTTAATTTTTGATTGGTGTATTGTTTACAAGCTTCTGACATTGCCAAAACTAGTTTGACTGTGGTCCTCTGCCATTATAATTTATTGACCGACTCATATGTTTTGGTCCACTATCAAGAATTCTTATTATGTTCTCTCTTCTTTTTATTTTTTTTTTAGGACCCGAAAAGGAAGGTTCACAAGCCTGTTAAAGGTATTCTAAGATTGGAAGTTGAAAAACTTCAGGCAGCCCATGTTCAACCTGACAGCATTTCTGAGAGTGGGAGCTTGACCAATGATACCAGTGATGCCGGTGACCGGCTTGCTGAACCTAATTCTTCAAAGTACTTTGCTCATGGTTCTCGTGAGGTACGAGTTTCTAATCCAAAGTACAATTCTGTTGATGCTAAGGAACCTCACCAGAACGGTTCAAATGCTATGATGGGATGTCTTCCTGATTCCGACAGCTTTGACGTGAGTTGGCGTTCATTTGTTTCTTGATGATTTAGTTTTCATGATTGAGCACTATACCTATACCATGACCTGGCATACGATGTTTAAACCTGTTTCTTAAATATGTAATTATTCCCTAATAAGCAAGTTTTGATCTTATAGCTTAGGTACATGGTATACTGCCTAACCTTTTGCTGTTTTTTTTCCTTTATTTTAATCTTATTGCCTTTGCTGATGCTATTACTTCTATCATCATTATGTATCACTAATAGTATAAAATGGCTAGATGTGTGGTATCATTTAGTGATAAAAAGTACCCAATAATGAGTAGCTTACTAAGCTGTTGAATTTGGAATTGCATTGCAAAACTTACACCTCTCTTGAAAGTTGGGTACTGAATGATATTGAAAGGCTTGAAATGGTTCATGGACCATACAGGTAAATAATATTGCATACTTGATAAATTGCTGGGATTTAACATGCAAAATGGCATCTGTCGTAAATGAAGAGTAATGTGTGGATTGCATTGTGAAACTGACACCTATTTGAGAGTTGGGCATTAAATGATATCAGGAGGTTCAAAATGGTTGTTGGACTATATAGTTTGAATGATATTGCATGCTTGGTGGCGGCGTTGTAAAATGCAATTGCATCTGCCTTGAATGAACAATAACGGATGGATGTCTGCGTCAGGGCCTTTGGTATCACCTCGTTTGATTGATCATTTATGAATGCTCCTAAATTTGGGAATACTGTTAAAGGCTGTGGCCTAGGCTCCTGGTTGGTTGTGTTGGTAGTTTTGCGCTTGAAACTTTCGATTCGTTAGATGGTTTATTGATATCTAATGTGCTAATCACCCGTTTTGTAGTCTTGGTGGTGGTGAAGTTATAATCCCTTCTAGCAGCTTATCATTAGGTCAGTTGCGAAGACCTTAATTCTGCTAAATTCTACCAAATCAACATGTATTTATGTATCACAAAGAAACCAAAAACTCACTTTTCAATTGAAGTAAAAAAATTAAACCCTGTTCCACTATATAAATGTTTATGCTTTATTATATGTGGAAATTAGGAGGGAGGGAGCAGATGCAACTAATCATTTGGCTGATGTTTAGTTGACCACCGACATTAGCACATTTTTAATCTAGCACTTCTGTGTACTTGAAGTTAATCAAATACTTGGAGTAATGTGTACAGTTCCTCATTCAGATGAAGCAATTAATCATGCGTGCTTGTGTATATGAATTATGTATGAGTTTTGAAGTTCGTGATATTTTGTTTGATATTGTTGAAGAACTAATACATAATATTCTTCAATGTTTGCCAGTGTACTTGTGAAATGCTCCTGTTTGTGTGCACCAGCTAGAATTGATTCTGCCAATTTGCAGATTATAGTTTGGTGCTTTAGCCATTTATATAAATGCTTAATTTGTATGAACACATGTCACAAATGACCAAATACCAATTGAATGAAACCTTTGGGGGGAACCTAGAAATGACTTTAACTTAAAATTGGGATCTTGGATTGACAAAGATATGGAAAGAGCTCAGAAATTTTTGATTTTTTAGAATTATTAATCAATTTCGATTTAGTGTGTTTTTCATTGACATTTTCTTTTGCATCAAGAACTTTATGTGGCTCTCTTTAACCAATAAATTGGGAGAATAATAAACGTGTGTAATTAATTTTGTGCATGATGCTGTTGAGATCATTAGCTGGTCAGCCTAAATATTTGGAGTTTGTATTACCTATGCATATCTTAACTGCCTTGACAGGATTTGAGGTTGAGATTTGTGTTAAAGTAACCTAAAGACTAGGAAATTTGGGTTGACTGTTTGTTTTTAAAAGGTGGCTGCATTTGGATGGATTTATGATATAACAATTCAAGCATAGAAGAAGACATTGACACTCCTTGAAAACTAGATATGCCATATATCCTTGCCATCTTCCTTAAGAAAGATGGATCTATTTGTCCATTTAAATATGGACTTTGCAATTGGACTGAAATTGATTTAGACTTGGACTAAATTAAATTCCCTTGGCTTTCTTTTTAGAGTCAAAATAAGGACCCATCATGCATCCAAGAGACTTTGTTTCTATCGTTTAACACAACATTGTTAATGTTTCTGTAAAACTTAAACTTGGATGAGTAAACAAGTTGGTTTAAGCCCTTAGACAAACTATATTGTCTTGCATCTTATCAAAGAACAATATTAATTTTGGAATTTGGATTTCCATTTCTTCTGTATTTTCCAAAACTCTTGGTATGTGGTTTCTATATGATGACTTTATCCTTTTCCAATTTAACAATGAAAAGCAACTAAAAGTAGTAGTTTTGTATGCACCGATCACCTTGGAGACAGCTTGAGGTGTGTTAGAGTAACCAATAATACCATAATGGTTAATGTAATAAGTTTGGACTTGAATATGTAAGTACAAGTCTTTCATCCTATTAGCTTTAGCTTTTGTGTTTACTAAGCCTGTAGAATATCTTTGGTTCCCATCTAACTTGGTATTAACTCGTGGTTAATTGGCTTGTTTACCTTGTGGCTCGTTAAAATAGACTAGCATGTATCAATGGGGCTTATAAGGGTAACTAATAGTTCTACATCAGTTAATGTAGTAAGTTGTACTTGAATATGTCTCTTGTCCTATTAGCTTAAGCTTTTGATATGAATCGAGTCCATATAATGTGTTTGGTCTTAATCTAACAAGGTGACTAGTCAACCCTTTGTCTGTGAGATACTGTAGTTGATTGCACTGTGTTCAATATTGCTGTAAGACTGCATAAATCATTTTCAGAGAAAGAATAAAATGTGCATTTCTAGAAAAGGTGCTCATAACTACAAGATGGAATCATGCCCTCTGTTTATCAGCAAGGACAATTGGCCCCACAACGAGGGATGAGTAAGCCATCAAATTATCTTTCTAGTTCATTCCATGAGATGTGCCATAAATAACTCGGCGTGATGTCAATGTTTTGATAATTTTGGTGCCAAATGCCATCTACATAAGATTGGTATTTCCTGACAATTTAGGTTTCTCTTCTAGGAACATATTTAAGCACAAAATTTCATACATTTTCCAACTCAAAAGGTGTCCACATCATGCAGAGAAGTTTTCCACTGGAGGTGACTAAGTTCTCCACTTTGGTTAACTTAAATGAATATGTAAGTCTGTGTCTTTGATCCTGTTAACCTGAAGGGTTTTGGTTGGATTGAGTTTCACTAACTTGTGTTCAGTTTGGATATAGCATGGTATCAAAGCCATAAGATTCGTTTGTTTGCATTGTGACTAGTTGAAAGACTACAACGTATCAAGGGCGCTATTAGGTATAACTAATAGTTCTTCATATGCTGATTTAGTAAATTTTTCTATAGATATACAAAGTTTCTGTCATCCTATCAACTTAAGCTTTTAAGTTAAATTGACATGTGTTTGGTTTACATCTAGCATTAGTGACCTATTTGACCTTTTTCATTTGAGCATGTAGGCCTCATATTTTGCCGTGCAGTTTAACAATTAAATATGTAATGGATGTACTTTTATCTTTTCTAAACTATTTTGTCTGTAGGATTTAGGAATAAGCACAACCATAAGAGTTTTTATGAACTTTTGTTCAGTGATTATTATTGGATTACCTGCACTTCGAGGTTTTTGTCTAAATGATGCCTTCTTGAGCTCTCTTCTGAGCTCTCTTTTTTGGTTAAATCTTACTTATACACATGTTTGCACTTTTTGTCTTTAATACATGACAACTTTGGCACTTTGCAGTTCCATGCTTTTGATTTTCGCGTGATGACCAGAAGCGAGCCATTTTCTCAACTTCTTCATTGTCTGTATGTGTACCCCTTGACTGTCAGTTTGGGCCGCAAAAGGAATTTATTCATAAGGGTGGAGATGAGAAAGGATGATAGTGACATTCGCAAACACCCATTGGGGGTCCTTAATTTTGTTGATTACTTTGAGCACATTTAACCTTTTTTCAATTGTAAAACCTTTTCACTCAGCTTTGCATTTCCATGAATTCTCAGGCTATGTATCCAAGGGATCACGGAGCAGCGCTTCAAAAATGGGCTCATACACAAGTTTCTGTTGGTTCTAGGATGGCATGTTACCATGATGAGATTAAAATATCCCTCCCTGCGATTTTGTCACCTCAACATCATCTTTTGTTTACCCTTTTTCATGTCGATCTCCAAACCAAGCAGGAGGCTCCAAAGCCTGTAAGCCTTCATTTTTTTCTGTATTTGTTGAAGGGTACACTTGTGGAGTTCTCTATTTGTTAGGCTGTACTCAGATTCTTTTATATCTTCATCCAGGCTTCTAAGGTTTTGTTTCTCAAACAATATGTAGACATGTGGAATATTTACATAACCTATTTCTGCTTTTTTATTTGCTACAGGTAATTGTAGGATATGCTGCACTTCCCTTGTCCACCCATGCCCAGTATGTTTACTCACCTTAAAAGTCTGTCCGGCTATGATGTTGGTTTATTCTCTTTAGGTTCAAGATTCTTTCTATGCCATTAACCATCAAATATTGAACTCAAATTGCACAAGATGACCAGATCAGTTAACTCTTAGAATATCCTTCCTGTAATATTGCATGAGCTATGATTCAAGGATTTTTCTTTCTTGTTTGTTTTTTGTCATTCCTATGATTATCCAGCCTCAATATTCAATCTTTTTAAAATTTTATATGAAGGGTTTTTTAGTTCCTCGGGCAGCCCTACAAATATAGCTCAGGATGGCACACAGTTAGGATGTTGTAGTTTTTGCTGTCAATTTCAAACTGAATGGAAACAGTTCAGTTCTGTAGAATATGAAATCCTAGTTAAAATTCTAACTGAAACTGAACTTAAATTCAATGGTGTGATCAAACATTTTAACAACAGCATATCACTTGCTGCATGATCTAAGATTATGCAACAAATTAGCAGTCATAAAAGTCCTCTTGTCAAAGGCATGCCTAGTTGAGATTGTTTTTATTCCTTATGCGTTTGTTTTTTAATGATCTATAGGAAGTGGACGAGTTGCTCTTATTTCCTGTGGGTATCTTGTCCTTATGACAATTAATGGTTCTGATATTAATGTGATTTAGTTAATTTAGTGTACGAAATGTGAAAAAAGAAGCTACCTTATTTAAAGGTTGAGAACAATTCAAAGGTTTGTGGAGCCATTGTAAGCTCATATTGTTCTCAAACAATCAAGTTGTCTTTAATCTACCCCTTCTTACTCTCTACTATGTTTAGTATCTGAGCTGATTTCTAAATGGATTGCAATCCTATGCTTGATGGTGAACTTGGTGAAAAATTTAGTATTGTTTATCCAAAATTATTGTACGGGTTTGTTAAATGATATGATTGTTTTGCTGCAGGCCTAGTCATAATAATGCTATGTAAATGTTGCATTTGCCATATGCTTATGGATGTTCATAGATATTCTATGCTTTTTCTGGTTGAGTTTGTTGGGACAACACAACAAATTTTGCTCTCTACTTTAGTTACCCAATGTGATTTTTTCACTGAGACTTGAAATTATAATTTCATTCAGGTTGCATTCTGAAGTCTCTTTGCCAATTCTTAGAGAGCTGGTTCCGCATTATCTTCAAGACAGTATCAAGGTATATATTATATCTGATAAATTAAACTGAATTTGTCTTTCAGAATTTTCTTCAAATGTGTTAGTGCTTATCATTTTAGTGGTATCTCTCCTTTACAACCGTGAATAATGCTTGTGAATATAAATTTGCTTGAATGCTATTAAGACACTATTCTAGTTGAGTTTCTAATGGCAGAGTGAATCTGTTGTCTTATTACTTAAGATTGCCTTTCACATGTATATTTTCAGGAAAGATTGGATTATTTGGAGGATGGGAAAAATGTCTTCAGACTGCGTTTAAGGTTATGTTCTTCTTTGTTTCCAGTCAATGAGCGAGTAAGGGACTTTTTCCTGGAGTATGATCGGCATATACTCCGCACAAGTCCTCCTTGGGGGTCCGAGCTACTTGAGGTATGATTTATATTTTCTTAAAGTTATATGTTGAAAACAACTTGAATCTGCATATGTTATTTGATATAATTGTTTTAATTTCTTGCTTTGATTTTGCTAGTAGGTTGTGCATTGATCTTTGTGGACATGAAATGCTGTTATCTCTTGGTTGTAGTTCTAAATTATTGCATCATGTCTTTCTCCTCATTGTCTCCATATGCTCATATATTCTAGTTGTTGTCAAGTATAATCTGAGTTATAGTAAGATTAAAATTTCTTGTTGAGTATGATATATCTCCTGAGTGTGCTGCATAAGTGGTAACTCACAGTTTGATGAGGGTTAATTTAGGAAGGCAGCTAGATTCCCATGTTTCAATTCATCTGATAGATAGAAGCTATCATTGTGCTCGCTACGTCGGGTAAGCTATGTCGGTGATTTGTGAAACTATCTTTGGAATGAAGATCTACTAGAAACTCCGTACTTGACCATATGTTTAATATGGTGTTCACCAGCATATATCTACAGAGAAATAGTGGACGTTGAAGATGATCAAACTAAGAGCATTGATGTTAGCTGAATTAAGTCGTTCTTCTGTGTAATGCTTCATCATTTTATTCTTGTCCATTTGATTCACTGCTGAAGCTGCTGAGGCCCAATTGAATTGATGTTGGGTTTATTCAGTTATATTTTTTGTTTCCCTCTATCTGATGAAGTGATGAACTAAGAAAAGAAAGATACAGGGCAGTCTGCTGGCTCAATAAGGCAAAGCCTGAAATACAAAACCTATGGCAGAAAAGAAAGGAAAGTTACATGGATTTTTAATATCTCAAAATGGTTTCACTAAATCAATTGGGGTAAAAAAGTCAAAACAACTATAAAAGGAAGAATTTAGCCTGTCTTGTTGTCATCTATAATAGGCATGCTGGACCCAAATTTCAGTTTACATGTTTCTATACTAGTTACTTTCCAGAACATTTACCAAATTAAATCCCTATTCTTAGTAGAAAGTAAAGGGGCAAGTTTGTCAGGTTTTAGTTGCATAGTCTTTTATTTTCACCTACAACTATGTATTTTTCTTTGTATAAAAATCACAATAAAGGGAAGTTAAGATTTACTGGTTTGTTGCCATCATCTAGGTTCCTCTGGTCTGGGAAGTTCTCTCTAAGATGGATTTGATCTCTTATCTTTCTTCTAAATCAGATAGCATCTTTTACCTATAGTCTAAAGACAGCTGGAAATATTTACTTGATATCTTCACCTCAAAATGCGGAGCCTTTCAATATGGAAACTGAAATGTTTCCCTGCAAAATGTCAGTTACATGCTACCACCAAAAGGTCAATTAACACAATGAACTGTTTAAAAATACAGTTCTGATGAAAGTCACGAAATAATCTAAAGATTCTAAACAAGCGAGCTGGGATCTTGTCACATGAATATGTTTTCGTATTGTTCATTTTCTTTAATTGCTGATTTTTATGCAATAAGTGTTTGCCTTATTCGTAAAACATTACAGTATTCTCTCAACCTTATGACTTCTGCTGATCCTGTGAAAGAATATTCTGGTTACTGAAATTTTGAAGATGATTGTTTGGTATCTTCATCTGATTAAATAAGTAACATGCATAATGATTTTTTGCAGGCCATCAACAGTTTGAAGAATGTTGAGTCAACTGCCTTGTTGCAGTTTCTTCAGCCAATTCTTAACATGCTTCTTCATCTCATTGGTGATGGTGGTGAAACCCTTCAGGTTTTCTTGCCTAATTGATCCTAAATTTTCTTCATTCCCTTTGTTTCTTTAGGAAACTAGAACATGTTCCCTCTAGAATATTTGAGTTTTCAACCTAAATCTTGTAGGTTGTTTTCTGCAATAGCATGTGTCTAATTTGATGCTTGACTGTTTGATCTATCCTTTTGTTCATTGGTACTTTCATCTCCATTTTCAGGTTGCAGCTTTTCGAGCAATGGTCAATATATTAACTCGGTAAGTTCAAGAGTTATGTAATCTCCACTGAATTTGTTGTGTGAAACTGACATAGATTAGATAAGTAATGTGTTTCTGTTTTATTTCTATTTCTAGTTATATTTATTGCGTACGTAGAAGATTACGTATAACATTTTGTCTGCTAGCCTTTTTTCCTGCTTAAAAAGCACACTTGCATGACAACAAGGGTTAAATTAGCACTAAGGTGGATTCCTGACTTGTAGTTTTTGAACAATTTCTAGGTCAGAGACCTGAGCTCATTCTTCTAGTTCCCTTTGGATTTTTAATTTGTTTCCATCTGGCGGCATTATATTAATAAATTTATTTTACAATTACTTAAAAGAAATATGTTAAGGTTCGGTTTGGCAGAACCAGGCTGCATCATGTTGACATGTTTGCTTCTTTAATACTCCCTCTGTTCCTATATAATTGTCCCAAATAACCGAATCTTGTATATTAAGGAAGTTAGGTTCCAAAATTCAATAAAAGTTTTACTTCTCTTTCCAAAATTGCCATTGATCTTTCTATCCATATCTCTTTAAATATATTTATCTTTATCTTGTTCTTCCTCTTTTCAATTCAGTAAAAGAAGGGTAAATTTGTAAAAATGATAATTAATGCTTTTTTGTTCTAATAACAGGACAAATGAAAAGGAACACTGAAATGGGACAATTATGTAGGAACAGAGGGTGTATTATTAAGTCATACTGTGTATCTAGGATTCTTACTGAACTATGTTTTTTTCTTTCCAACTTAATGTTGTTAATTTGCTCAAATTGTTTTTAGATCAGAACATTGGTTTGATGCTTGTCTGTGCCTATCATCTACTTGTATATGTTACGGTCTCATTTTGCTTTCTTTTTTGTCGAATGCACGAAACTTAATTTGGTTTCTGCATGTTCAGATGTGTCGAGTTTCTGCTGTAGCTTAAGATAATTTAGTCAACCATGTGCTTGTATCTGTTTTCTTATTCATGCCAATAGTGGTTTGCAGTTTCCATACTCTCAGTAAGTTTCATTTTTCTTCTATCTTTTTATCTTGTTTACTGTATTTTTCAATGTGGCTAGGTTTATTTGTATATCCTATAATTAGAACTTATAGGATAAGGAATATCTCTTATATGCACAATTAATAAATCAGCTCATCTTAGAGAAAGTGTTTCTGACTAGCAATCTTGCGTCCTGGTCATATCTTTGAAATGCAATGTGATTGTTGCCTGTGTCCCAAGTTTGCTGGCAGGCTGTATTTGCTTTCTGGCTTTAAATCCCTCTATTTGTGGTAGTGAACTCCTTGTGAATGCTAGATCGTTGAGGATCTGATTACCTTTCCAGCCATCTCGCTAGCAGCTTATGGTTTGTGTCTAATGTATAATGCAGGGTACAGCAGGAGTCATCTGATGGAGCTGATAGAAATCGGTTTCTTGTTAATTATGTTGATTATGCTTTTGATGATTTTGGCGGTCGGCAGGCGCCGGTCCATCCTGGCTTATCTACAGTATGGGGAAGCTTGGCTCGGAGCAAGGTAAGCTTCTGGCATGTTCTTTGGTTTACTGATGCCTCAAATTTGATGGATGTTCATTATTTTTATTGTATTCCGAAGTCAGTGCTGATGTCTCATATCTTCGAACACTTTGTCATACTGATCAAATATTGGCCTAACTGTTTTTTAGTTTCTTATGAAGTCTATTTGTTCAGTTTTAGTATGAGGCCAATTGTCTGGATGCTGGAAATTTATTCACCAGTAGCTTCTGCAAGCTGGGGATCCCTCGTGCTTTCTATGAAAAGAATAGCACTTATACCATCAAAGCATAATTTGAATTGCGATATGATTAGGTTAATGAATGCACACACACACATATAAATATTAATTGAGCATTTTAAATTCCAAATTTTATGCATGTATTTATAATATATTATGTTAAATAATGTTAAGCCTTACCGAGCTTAATGTGCATGAGCCTATCATTGTTTGGGCTCAGTTCATCTGGTTATTGAGTCTGATTTTGCTCACTTGTTATTTGAACTGGTTGAGGGAACCAAAACATTCTGCTTGAGGGAGCCAAAACATTTGTGACTGGGTTGACTAATTTGACAGTGCTACTCACTGCACGAGTTATTTCTTTATTTCATTGTCTTCTTTTTGACTTTTAGAGCTATGTGTGTGTTTTGCTTAGGTTAGAATGGTGGTTAAGGTTTGCAAGTTTGAATTGTTTTGGATGGAAAAGTTTTTAATATAGTGGACCAAACATTGACTTATAATTAATCAAATTAAATATTTTAAGATAACATTTACTTTTCTTATTATAACACTTGTTTATTAATATTAATAGTTTTTAAAAAGTTAATTTATAAACAAATTTATTTAAATAATTAACTATTGTGAAAAAGGTTGGTGAGGGTAACCTTGGGTGTTTGGGTGGAACCTTGAGGGTAACTCCACAATCAAATATAGATATGAATAACCTAATATTGACAATCATTTTGCCAATGGGTAGCTTTCCATTTTGATAATCTACATCAAAGTCCCTTTACTGACTGGTAATCTTCTTGTTGATTTTGGCTATTGTGAATTATTCGCTGGAATTCTTACATCTTTCTTTTACTCTTTACCTTCTCCTATGGATTGGTGATTGTAAAATTTTTACCAATCTTACTTGCATTTGATGACACTATTCTACTTGGTCTCAGAATTATCTTCATTAAAATGCTTGACATGTGAAGATGTTCAATGACCTGGGAATTGTCTTATTGTCAGTACTCATTTTCCAAGATTTTTTAAATTGAAATATACATTTTTTTTTTGCATATGGTTCCTCAACATATGCATGCACAATTTGGATGTTTTTTTATTAGTGCAAACTTAAAGCTGCATAAATTTCAATAAAATTGCAACTATAATATCGTAAATGCCTTTTCTTTTGCAATATAGGCTAAAGGATATCGTGTTGGACCTGTTTACGATGATGTCCTAGCAATGGCATGGTTTTTCTTGGAGCTTATTGTGAAATCAATGGCGTTGGAGCAAAGCCGCCTATTCTACCACAGCCTTCCTTTAGGTAAGTGCTAGTCTTCTCTATGTTGAATTTTTCATCCGCTGTTATTCAGTAATATTTCTTATTAAACATGAGATTGTTAGTTTCTCTAACTGAATCAACAGAGGTAGTGAGAGCAGATGATAATTAGAATCTCTCCTGTTCATCCTGATATTCAATATTTCATGTAGTGGAAGTATTTTCTCAATGCATATGGCTTTTTGGCTAATTTTTCCAAATATTGTTGTTTTAAGTTATGAATTATGAACAATGTCTTTTAATGGAGCATTTCTTGGGGAATATGCTTTTCCTTTTCAAGACAAGTTTCAGGCAATTTCATGTACTTGGCTCATAAATTTGTTTGGTATGATTTGGTTTCACCATTAATCTGACACAAAAAGAACTACTATTCGCATATTGGATGTTTCGACTAATTTTCTACATCTGTGCGACTGAAAAATTTACTATTATTTATTGTAAATCAATCTTTTAATGTGGTTACAAGTTGCATGCTTGTTAAAATGAGTATTTCTTTCTTCTAGGTGATGATGTCCCACCACTGCAGTTGAGGGATGCTGTATTTCATTGTATTAAGCAGCTTTATGATTGCCTTCTTACTGAGGTTCATGAGCGCTGCAAGAAGGGTTTAAGCTTGGCAAAACGCTTAAACAGCAGCCTTGCCTTTTTTTGTTATGATCTACTATCCATCATTGAACCACGGCAAGTTTTTGAACTGGTATTTTCACCTGTCTAAGAAACTCCTTAATGTTTACTTTATTAATTGGATTCTATTATGTTTTGGGAACAAATTCACTGTCTTCTTTAGGAAATATCTGACGTCATATTGATTATCTTGTCATAATTAATTGATAATTGTGCTGTAGATAATATCATGTTTGTGTGTGGCATATAAATTTTTTGGTTTACTGAGCTCACAATTTTAAAGGCATTATTTGTCTTTGAAAAGTGTTGTCTGCATGTTTATTGGCTGTCATGGTTCTTTGTGCTGTTTGATTTTATTTTGACTTGACAAAATTTTGGCAATCATGTTGAGAGCATTATTGCCTGACTTTATTTATAGGTCTTTATTTGATCAATGCCAGTATTAGAGCAGCCAACAATCCATGCTTTTCTGTGAAGGCTGCAATTCTCAGCTTTGCTTCCTGTTTCAGGGCCTCCGGTTTGGGCCAGTTGCTGTTGCACAATAATAAATACACATGCTCAGAGGCCTGGCTGGCCTGAAAAGTTTAACTAATAAACTCAGGATTGGATGTGTTGATCATATGGAGGCCTGCCTGGTCCATTTACAGCCAATTCATTTTGGTAGTTCTTGGCTTTTTGGCGAACCTTCTATCCCAATATGCCATGATGATGAAGTACAGGCATGTTATAGTGTTTGATCTTGATTGAGAGTCACAAGTAGAAAAAATTGTCAAACCTTCTATTAATAGGAATATTCTTTCACAAACCTTCTATTCCGTGGAAAATTTTTTCATTGTGTCAATTACTTAAGTGTTGAATAGTATCTCTCTTCTAATATAAAAAATTAACCCTTATCATACTCTTAGAAGGCTGTTTTTTTTTCTTGGCTAGCTGATTCTACTTGCTGATTTATCCAAATTAAAGTGTGTATTATGTTTTCCTCATGAAGATGCTCTTGAACCTCTGGGACTCCTTAACTTGGGTTGGCATTAACTTTGGCCAAGCTTACATCCGAGAGTAATATGCTTGCATTTCCATTCTGCTAATAAAAGGGTGGCTGTCGTCTCCTCTGTGCATGAAGACTTCTGAATTTTGGTTTGCCACAGGTTTCATCATATATGGACAAATTTGCTGGAGTGTGCCAATCCGTTCTTCATGACTGCAAGCTGACATTTTTGCAAATATTATGTGATCATGACCTTTTTGTGGAAATGCCTGGGAGAGATCCCTCGGATAGGTATGATGAATTTATCCTGTAACCTAGGGCTTTTAATGTTGCATTTGAATGAGGATTTATACTTATATTTTCATGTTGAAGCTATTCTATGATGATTTAATCTGTGTTTTGCCATTTTCCCCCGTAATATTAAGGCATCAATATAATTAAGTTGAGAAGGATATTACACATATCTATGGACGAAATTTTGTCTTGTTTATGATGTCTTTTATACAATTGCACTTGCAGTGATGGCATTTTTACTTCTTTTTCCTCTTGATTATTTTAGTTTTCATTTTTTACTTTTTATTGAGGATTAGCATATGGCTTAAGCTCTAATGGCTGTTTGTTTGAATGTGTGAGAGGAGAGGATGTCTCTTGTTCTAGATTGAAATTTTGATATTTTTACTTTTTTTTGTGAGGATTAGCATATAAATTCAGCTCTAATGGCGGTTGGAATCAATGAGAGGAGAGGATATATCTTGTTCTTGATTGAAAATTTTGAAGTTAACTTGAGCAAACACTAAATAAATGGAGCTGGGTTGGGCAAGTCCAATGCATCTTGTAGGCAAATTAATTTCTTCTTTACAGACTTACCATAAATCTTGTTATCTGCATGAAAACTAACCAGACATTCATAAAACAAACTGACTAAATAAAATAGGCTAACAACTCATCCCATATTGCTGATGGGTGAAACTCTTGCTTTGCATGTGTTCCTTGCCACTACCCGGCTTGTTTAAACTTCTCTGAAGGGTGCTCTATTGACATATTGATGATAGAATTTGAAAATGAATTTATAAAATATTTTATACTCAAAAACTGTCTTTCTTACAATTTACTAGCGTGAAGTTTCTTTGCAATCTATACGCCTCCTATAACATTGGTTTCGACCTAATTATAAGGTATGGGACCAATTAAACTGAATGTATGAAATAAGGATGCCAACATTGGACTATCTTTCCTTTCTCATGCTTTGTATGGTAGAGGCTATACTTTTAATTCAGAATTGGCGTCCTGCCACTGATGTAGCAGGTATGAACGAAATTTATTTAGTGAAACCTTGGCATGTTTAGTTTGTGCGTGGTGGGCATCTGTCACTATTGACCTCAAAGTACTAGGATCAAGTGGCACCAGTTGACTAAAAGTCAGGGATTGTCCCAAGTCATCATCACAAGTAGTCTTAAGAATTTACATCTCTCCAGTAAAGTTTCTCACCTGACAAAATTGGAAACATATCAAAATCTTTGTTGAACAGTATTTTCATTTCTTATTCTGTTTGTTAGCTACTGTATTGCATCCTTGCATCAATAATTTACGATTATTAAGTGTTAATTCAAAATCTTCCCTCATCGTGCAGAAACTATCTTTCATCAGTTCTGATTCAAGAGCTTTTCCTTACATGGGATCATGATGATTTGACACAACGAGCAAAAGTGGGTCCATCATCCTTAATACCTTTCTATTCTGTGTGGTTTTGCTTGCTCCATTGGGTTTACTTCTGTTTGTTGCTTGTTTCCGTATGTGTTTTTTCATTTTTTTATTCTGCTTGTTTATTTTTTAATAGTTCTCTTTGGTGAATATAGGCAGCTCGTATTCTTGTGGTTCTCATGTGCAAGCATGAGTTTGACTCTCGATATCAGAAGCGTGAGGATAAGTTATACATCGCACAGCTATACTTCCCTCTTATTGGACAGGTGTTTAAACATCCCTTTTATTTAGGAGATTGTATATTCGTATATTACATATTTATATTTTATGTTCTATGTTTTGCGTATCTGATCTTCTTGCTCAACAAGTACATTTATATCATACTAATTTTAATTCCCTAAGTGAATTGTGATTTGAAGGTTGATAAGTTGTCTCTGTGAAAATGAATGAAACACGAAGAAACTAAGGGGTGAACTCGCTTAACCTTTTTTATTGTGCTCAATATATATACTGTGTATTGGCTTTGTGTAGAAAACTAGAAAAAGTAGGAAAGAGAAACAATAAAAATCGGAAAAAATATTCCTAAAATGGATCCCCATATTAAGGGATTTCCGTAACTAATTCCCTCGATAGAGGAATTGCAACTTAGAAATTAGCCTAAAATAGCTTCTAGTTTTCCAATGCTTCCCCTCAAGCTGGTGAATAGATATTATCTATTCCCAGCCTTAATTATCACTGTGATGTCATGACCATTAAGTCCTTTTGTTAACACATCTGCAAGTTGCTCATTTGTCGACACATATGGAGTGCAAATCAGGTTGTTGTTTAGCTTCTCCTTTATAAAGTGTTTGTTGATCTCGATGTGCTTTGTCTTGTATGATGTACTGGATTATGAGCAATATTGATGGTGGCTCATAGGCTCCTCTCTTTTTTATCTTGAATCTTCAGGGATAATTTTAGCTGCAATAGCTTACACACACCATGAGCCATAGCCCTGAACTTTGCTTTTGCACTTGACCGAGATACCACATTCTATTTCTTACTTTCCCCGTGACTAGATTACCACCTAAGAATGTGCAGTAACCTGTTTTGGAACATTTATCCACCGGGAATCGTGTGTAGTCCGCATTAGTGCAGGCTTCAAGAATGGACCCTTCATTCTTCTTGAATGAAAGTCATTTTCTTGGATTAGCTTTTAGGTGTGAAGAATCTAGTTTGTCTTGTTGATGAATTTCCTTAGGGTTGTGCATAACTTGACTTACCATGCTGATAGTATATGTTGTCGAGTGTGAGCCAAATATGTCCAATTTCTGATATCCTTCCTTGTCTACTACCTTATCACTATGTCTCTCTAAGTTTGTGATTGGGATCAATTGGTGTTGAAGCATGTTTACACGCCAATATACCAATTTCTCTCAGAAGATCAACTATATGCTTTTGTTGGGAAATGAAGATTCCTTTGCGGGGACATGCTACTATTATCCCGGAGAAGTATTTAAACCTCCTAGAGTCTTTTATCTCAAATTCCTTTGCCAAGAAATTCTTCAAGGCTTCCTTATTCTTCTCATCGTCCTCAGTAACAATTATGTCACCAAAAGAACAGTAACTTCCACTGAAGCCGTATGTTTGATGAACAACATGTGATTAACTTGACTCTGCTTAGTGTTAAGTATCACTTTTGTAAACCAACCAAACCAGCTCTTGGAGACTGCTTAAGTCCGTGTAATGCCTTAATAATTTGCAAAATTTGTTTCTTATAATTTCTCCTTGAAAGCTTGGTAGAATCTCCATGTATATCTCCTTCTCCAAGTCACTATGAAGAAGTGCATTTTTCACATTAAACTATTATAAATCCTAATTTGAAGTTCGCAGCTAAGAACAATTGGATTCTTACTGTGTTCATCTTCACTGGTGATGCAAATGTCTCCTGATAGTCCATTGCATAGGTTTGTGTGTAATCCTTAACAGCCAATATTGCATTCTATTTTTTTACAAATCCATCTAATCTATGTTTCACGGTAAAAACCTTGTATCCCACTCGATGATTTCTGATGTTTTGTTCTTTTCACATGCCTCTGTCTCTACTGTCATAGCTTTTTTCCACTTCTTATCAAATAATGCCTCAGCATAAATACTAGAAATTGGAATGGTGTTTAAGTTGGCTATGAAGCTTTGTGTAATGGAGAAAATATGTGAAAAAGACATTGATTTGGCCAATGGATACCTTGGATATTTCTTGCATTCTTTACTCTCTTTTCTCAAGGAAATAGGTAGACCATAATCAGATGGAATATGGGAGGGAATTGATGCGTACTGCAAGCGCACGGATCGTTCAAGTAGTAAATTAAATATCGTTCCCACAAGGACTTTGTTGCTAACTACCAATTTTTTGCAATTAGGGTTATTTAGATGAATCGTTAGGTATGTGAATTGTGGAAATAATAACTAATGAAAATTAAAATTATCAAAATTAAGGCTACCTATGGCTTAGATGATTAATTCAGATTTCAAGGGCTTCTAGGATTAAGATTCACCATAATGATAGATAAAAAACTTCGTATTGACTCTTTCTTGTTTAAGTTTAATTGTTTTGAATGTGGAATACTCTAAGATACTCACTATTTTCATTCATAATATAGTGAGGTATCTAACTTAGAACAACTCCTATTTCGTAGTAATTGTAATAACATGGTATCACGTGGGATCATGATACCTATACAGATGTTGTGTGATAATCAGGCCGCCATATTCATTGCAAATAATCCAACATTCCATGAGCGTACCAAGCATGTGGAGGTTGATGTCACTATGCTCGTGATATGGTATTGAAGGGAGTCATCTCTATGTCATACACCCAATTGTCTGAGCAACTGGCAATCTGGCAGATATCTTTACGAAGGGTTTAAGTGTTAAAGTCTTTAATAATCTATGTAACAAGCTGGGCATGTTCGATTATGCTCCAACTTGAGGGGGGAGTGTTAGTGTTTAGATTGGTTAATGGGCCATATTGGGCCCATACTACAAAACCCTAATATTTCTCTATATATACCCTTGTACTCTTTTCTTGATTGATATCCAATTATTTTTCCTATTCTCATAGTTGTGAAGTAGGTAGGTCTAGGAAAAACAGATATTCTTTCTTAACTTCCCGAATAGACCTATACTCTCCCTGAAAATAAGGATGAGAGGAAAAAGGTTAATCTACCTCAAAAGTGACATCAACGGATTTACAAAATCTTTGTGTAGGTGTGATGGCACTTGTAGCTTTTATGTGTTGGAGAATACCTTAGAAACACACAATTGCGTGTGGATCTAATTTACTTTTGTTGTGGTTAGGCACATGAACGAAAACAGGAAAATCATATACTTGAGGAGTGAGATTATTTATGGTTCGAACATTAGGATAAACTAAGAGAGGAGTTGCATAAAGGGTTCGATTGCCCAAGACTTTAGTGGGTAGTCGGTTTATAATGTATGCTCTGGTGAGGATGACTTCTCCCGTTAGGATTTTGGAACTTAGTTTTGGAAAAACAGGGTAAGGGTTATGTCTAATAAATAACCATTTTTCCTCATAGCAATTCCATTTTGTTAAGGAGTATCTATGCATGAATTATCCCTTGTAGAAAATAGGATGAAAGAAGCTGGTTTTGTATCATGGGAATGAAGTTTTTTATTCCCTCGCATTATCTGATCTGATCGGACGTTTTTTTTATTTTGACACCAAATTGGTTTTGTATCATGGGAATGAAGTTTGGAAGGATAGTGCTTCAAATTTATGTTTGTTTTGAGGAGGAAAATCCATGAAACTCTAGTGCAATCATCTATAAAAGAAACAAACCACCAAACTCTTTTAATGCCGGGAATTCTATAAGGGCCTCATATATCAGTGCGAATCAAATAAAAAGGAAAAGGACTTTTATTATGTTTCATCGGAAAGGAAACCCTTTTATGCTTAGCAAATTGACATACATCACTATGAAAATCCTTAACATTAACACCCTTAAAGGCTTAAACAAAGAAGGGAATATTGTCGTTAGAACAGTAAATGAAGGATGACTAAACCGGAAGTAGTGGCACCAAAATTATTCTAAAATAGCTGCTGGTTTTCCAACAGTCTCCTCTTTGTTAATTAATAGCTTTGAGGAATAGAGTTATGCATAATCATGAATAAGATCCAGAGCTTCCAAACTCTCTTGCAGTTCATTGCCTGTGTCAATCATTATTTTCTAGTACAAAGGTGACGTGGTATAGAATGTAGGCTAATGCTTGTCATATTTTTTTTTACTTTGAACAAGGTTCAGATCTGATTAGATTAGACTGAAGATGGAAGCAAAATATATGGTTAGAGGCATATTATGGTTGCTACTTCCCAAGAGTTCTAAGCAGGTACATATGACTGATTGTTCTATTGGCCCCTTTGTATCAAAGGTGGTTCAATGTAATAAATAAAAATAAAATAAAGGGAGACCCTTCTTTGCAACCCGATCTCTTTCAGTTCTTACTGGTCTCCCAAGCTTGCTTTTGATCTGATTAATCTTACAACTAAGGACCTTACTTTCGTACACGTATTGGTCATATAGTTTGTGATCATCAATAAGCATGCATGTGACAAAGCATGGCCTCTGGTTATAGTTTGTATGGCCTTTGTTGCCTACCAAATATACCTTTTATTAATGATAAGTTATATGGCAACTATTTATATGATTAAAATTATCTCTACTTGCACCTCAAATATTTGATTATCATTGTACATTTTATCCTTCAACTCGTTCATTTCAGTACAATTAATGCATCAATTTTTTTTTTTCTTTTATTTGTGCAGATTTTGGATGAGATGCCAGTTTTCTATAATCTTAATGCGGTTGAAAAGCGTGAAGTCTTAATTGTAGTTCTTCAAATCATACGCAATCTGGATGATGCATCCCTTGTTAAGGCATGGCAGCAGAGCATTGCTCGAACAAGATTGTTTTTCAAACTTCTAGAAGAATGTCTTGTTGTTTTTGAGGTATCTTCCAGAGAAAACCCAGTTGCACATTGTGCTGAGACAATGTCCTTGATTATGTCACTTGTTTCAAGTCATATAAAGCAATTTTATTCAAATTAAGAGTGCCTGGTAGTGTCATCTTCTGGATTAAAGTCTCTTTCACATTTTTCAGTTGCTTTTCTTGTGATAGTCGAGATCTTCTTTGTGAAGAGGCTGTAGGCAAGAATGGCTTTATCGCATGACTTCCATATTTGTCCCTTTTAATTAATGGCACTATACTGTCTTTGCAGCACAAAAAGCCAACAGACAGCTTGCTTATGAGCTGTAGCTCTCGCAGCCCAGATAGTGAGGCACCTGCTTCTCCCAAGTACTCTGATCGGCTTTCCCCGGCTATCAATTCATATCTTTCAGAGGCCTCTCGACAAGAAGTTAGAGTATGTTGTCTGGTTCTGCTTTATCATCTGTTCCTGCATTTTCCCCTAGCCATGCTCTCCGCTGATTTTTTGTTCTTCAATTGGAGTTTATGTTCTCATATCTTCTGTTTCTCAAGAAATTTTGGATGTTTATTTTGGGTTCCTTAACCCCAAGACTCCAACCTTTCAAGAAAGGTCAAATTTCCCCCTAATTTTGTATGTTTTTTTTGTAATAGTTTTATTGATTCAATAAATTCACTTTGAACTACTTGAAGAGATGTTATCTGATTTTGTTTGAATAATTGCCTGTCTACTATATCCCATGTCTTATTTGGTTTGCATTGTTAAGCTGGTGCCGGTGATAGTAGCCAAATCTAACATTGCCTTAACCTGATGCTAATATCTTTTTGCAAACTACCATTTAAGATTTATTTGATGATGAATAGCATTTTTACCATGATAGCATTAAAAACAACACAAAGATGTTATCTGATTTTGTGGATTTGTTTCCAACTATTTAATGCAGACACAGGGAACACCTGAAAATGGTTATATGTGGCACAAAGTCAGTCCTCAGCTAAGCTCACCTAGCCAACCATACTCTTTGAGAGAAGCTCTTGCGCAGGCACAATCATCTAGAATTGGTACTTCGACCAGAGCATTAAGAGAGTCCCTCCACCCAATACTAAGACAAAAGCTGGTAAGTAATTCAACTTAACTATGTTCAAGTTGGTTTTCCTGTGAGCTAGAGAGTTTATGATGTCGTTTTTTTTTTCATTCAGGAACTTTGGGAGGAGAATTTGAGTACTGCCGTCAGTCTCCAGGTTTTAGAGATGACTGATAAATTTTCAAGTGCTGCAGCGTCCCACAGCATTGCTACTGATTTTGGAAAGTTAGACTGCATTACATCTATAGTCATGGGTCTCTTTTCTCGTAGTCAACCATTGGCCTTCTGGAAAGCATTATTCCCTGTTTTCAACAATGTTTTTAATCTTCATGGTGCAACGTTGATGGCAAGGGAGAATGATCGTTTCTTGAAGCAAGTTGCATTTCATCTATTACGGTTGGCAGTTTTTCGAAATGATTCCATTAGGAGAAGGGCTGTTGTTGGGCTTCAAATACTTGTCAGGGTAGGCTTTTCATTATAGTATCATGGTGCATAACAAATTACATTGGGAATTCGCTATATTATCTAACTTTTCTTTTGATGTGCAGAATTCGTTTTATCATTTTACAAACACAACTCGACTGAGGGTCATGCTGACAATTACTCTGTCAGAATTGATGTCCGATGTACAAGTTACCCAAATGAAATATGATGGATCTCTGGAAGAAAGCGGTGAAGCTCGACGTTTGAGGAAATCCTTGTGTGAAATGGCAGATGAAGATAGAAGTTTGGATCTGATTGAAGAGAGTGGACTTCCTAGAAATGCACTTGAAGCAGTTCCTGGAGGTACAACCGATACTCGTTGGTCTTGGCATGAAGTCCGACATCTATCTGAGTGTCTTCTTCAGGCCCTGGATGCAGGCCTGGAGCATGCCTTACTGGTAAGCAGTAATATTTTTATTGTTATTTTATTGGAAAGTGGCGAGCATATCTGCATTCGTGCACTATTATGGGGGTTTCTTACCATATATTTGCCTGCAATCCTTGAGGTTCTTGTCCCTTGTATGGGACTACCGAATCGTGAAGCATCCCCTGACTGAGCTCCTGTAGTCTTGAACACTGGCCTTTTCCTTTTGGTAGAGATTGATGTGACATTAGTACAGCTGTACAAGGTGGTTTTATGTTAGCAACAAGTAAATGATTCACATCATGTGTCTGTGTGTGTGTATTTTATTTGTGAGAGATTTGGAGATGCCAATTTTTGGTTGGCACTGACATGCATCAAACATTCGACCACTGACTTGGTGATTCACATCATGTTAGGGTATAGAGTAAAATTTGAGGCGAATTCATAACTTCATGATTTCTGTTAGATTCTGCTTACAATATCTAAATTCCAATGGTTTTCCAATCTCTGCTTGTGCTAAAGAACCATTATGCTATATGTCAGGGTTCTGTAATGAATGTTGATAGATATGCCGCTGCAGAAAGCTTTTATAAGCTCGCAATGGCTTATGCCCCTGTACCAGATCTGCACATAATGTGGTTGCTGCATCTATGTGATGCACACCAGGAAATGCAGTCTTGGGCTGAAGCTGCTCAATGTGCGGTCGCTGTTGCTGGTGTGATCATGCAGGTTTGCTTTTGGTTCATGCTCAACATTTCATTTACACATCCCATGTTATTTTTCCCCATTTTGTCATTTTTATGTAAGATATCCTTTTAGGCCCTTGTGGGAAGGAATGATGCTGTTTGGAGCCGAGATCATGTGGCTGCTTTAAGGAAGATCTGCCCAATGGTTAGTGATGCGGTAAATGCTGAGGCATCTGCTGCTGAGGTGGAAGGATATGGTGCATCAAAACTCACTGTTGACTCAGCTGTGAAGTACTTACAGCTTGCAAATAAGTTGTTTTCGCAGGCAGAACTTCATCACTTCTGTGCCAGTATCCTAGAACTGATAATTCCAGTTTATAAAAGCAGAAGGGCCTTCGGACAACTCGCTAAATGTCACACATCCCTCACCAACATCTACGAAGCAATTCTTGAGCAGGAATCTAGCCCAATACCCTTTATAGATGCTACTTACTACCGAGTTGGATTTTATGGTGAACGGTTTGGGAAGTTGGATAGAAAGGAATATGTCTACAGAGAACCACGAGATGTTCGCCTAGGGGACATAATGGAAAAGCTTAGTCACATATATGAATCCCGAATGGACGGTGCCACCCTTCATATAATTCCAGATTCAAGGCAAGTCAACGCGGAGGAATTGCAGTCAGGTGTCTGTTATCTGCAGATAACGGCAGTGGACCCTGTTATGGAAGATGAAGACCTTGGTAGCCGAAGAGAAAGGATCTTCTCACTCTCAACTGGAAGTGTACGTGCTCGTGTTTTTGATCGTTTCTTGTTTGACACTCCATTTACGAAAAATGGCAAGACCCAAGGGGGTTTAGAAGATCAATGGAAGCGTCGCTCTGTGCTCCAAACTGAGGGCTCCTTTCCTGCTCTTGTTAATCGGCTTTTGGTAGTCAAATCTGAATCTCTAGAGTTCTCTCCTGTAGAAAATGCCATCGGAATGATTGAAACCCGGACTGCTGCACTTAGGAATGAGCTTGAAGAGCCACGCAGCTCTGAAGGGGATCAGCTCCCCCGCCTTCAAAGTCTTCAGAGGATACTTCAAGGCAGTGTTGCTGTTCAGGTAAGAAAATTGTGAATTTTCTCTTCACTTGTTCTATATGTTGCACTACAATTTAAAAATGACCTTGTCGTAAAAACCGAATCCTGCAGGTGAACAGTGGTGTACTCAGTGTTTGTACGGCATTTTTATCCGGGGAGCCGGCCACCAGACTCCGATCACAAGAACTGCAGCAACTTATTGCAGCACTCCTGGAATTTATGGCTGTGTGCAAACGGGCTATTCGAGTACATTTCCGATTAATAGGTGAAGAAGATCAAGACTTCCACACGCAGCTTGTGAATGGTTTCCAGTCTCTTACGGCGGAACTCTCACACTACATCCCTGCAATACTTTCCGAGCTATAGATTGCTTCTGCTTTGGTGTGCCGAATTATTCCCAGAGGCTTGTCCTTATAATGTTCATATTTGTTGCAGTAGTTTGTTGTATTCTTGTTACATTTTGGGTAACGCTCTTTAACCAACCTTTTGTAATGGTTTTGTTTTGAAGGTCTTGATTTCAAGATCTTGTAAAAAGTTGTATGGTCAGTGATTTGTAACCATGAGGAAATGTTTCTCTAATTGATTTGGTTTGCACCTCAGATTTCATTCAAGCCCTGATTACAGCAGCTTTTTTGCTTGTGAATTTAGAGGATTTTGCGGCATTGCCGTGATTTCAATGTATTTCTTCATATTTTTTTCAGCATGAATACTGATCACTGATCAGCAGAAGACTTTAATTTGCAGAAACACTGATCATACCATATCAACCTCATGCTGGTGTTATCAATGTACATGAGGTTTTCTGAAAATAGTTCAAAAGGCTATTTTTGGTGTGCAATTTATATATACATGTGTATGTAAATGTAATTACCTACTTAATTTGCGAAGATATTCTGAAGGGAAAGTGTTTAAGCATACAAACCTGCAGTTATTAATACAAAAAAAAAAAAAGGCAAAATAAATTAAGACGAACATAATTTTTGTTTTACTAGAGATCATATAATAAATTTTTTTTATTTATTTATCAATACGTTTATCTTCTCTAGATAAGAATACCGTTCGTTTTTATTTCACATTCGCAAATATACATAGATTATGTCATAAATGTAATAATAATATGATATTTTTATTTTTTTTCTTAATTTTTTTTAAACAAGTGGATAAATAACGTTTGAAACTTCGAAGCATTCTCATGTGAGGAGTTAATGTATTGAATCAGTTATCTCATCAAGGACTTGAAAACTCTATGCAGCGGTCGGTGCCAGTAGAGAAAACGGTGCTCAAATTTTTTTTTTTTTTTATTTATAGAAAAATGTTTATTGTTGGTTTAAATATATCATATATTATTTTGAAATATTTCATTTTCTTTATACACAAAAATTATTTTAAATATTTAATTATTATATCATCTTACACACATACATTAACGGATTAACCCTTAAAAATCCAAAAATCCCTTTCTTTTTTTGTCTCTAGGTTTTTTCCCGTTTTTATAAACCTTTGTTCCCTGATTGGAAGGCGAAGAAGAGCGGTGCTCACGATGGTGTACATCGCTTCTTGGGAGGAGTTCGTCGAGAGATCCATCCAGATTTTCCGCGCTGATCCCCAATCTGTGCGTTTCCTTTTTGATTTCTTTGTGTTCCTTTCGATTTCGGATCTTCTTTTCTTGATCTTTGCTTGATTTTTTTATTTTTTATTTTTTTGTTGTGTTTGGATCAGTCTCGGTATGTGATGAAGTACAGACATTGCGACGGAAAACTTGTGCTCAAGGTCACTGACAATCGTGAGGTATTTTTGTTGTTTTGATCTTTTTTAGCCAAAAAATTATAGGGTTTCTTCTCCAATTGTGGTACTTTGTTTTGCATCTCTATCCAATTGGTGATGATTTGGAAGAGCAAACGCTGTTTCCAGCTGTGATTTAGTTTTTTTTTTTTTTTAAAAAAAATATATTTATGGATAGATTATTGTATTGTTCTTGTTGTGTTGATGGTATTGAATTGGCTTGTTTATGCCCATGTATGAGCTTGAAGATATTTGCATTAGCTGATAAAATTTGTATGGCTTTTGGTACACATATTTATCAATTGTGAGTATTCATTTTGACTTGCATTTGGTTGGCCTTCGATGTCGATGTAATTTTGCAAGTTTGGATTCTTTGTGCATTGTTTGGTTGCATTAGTTGTATTTGATATTCATGTAAGCTTGGCCATACTGAACTGCACTCTAGGGAAGTTGGTCTAGCTTAAGGTTCTTTCATTTTTGAATTTAGAGCAATTCAAAGTCAAGCCAAATGTTTAGTCACCTTTGTGGCATAAAGATAGTGGATTTATAAGAAACTTATTAGTTTATCTTAGAAAAATATGAAGTAATGTTGCATGAAGGAATTACTTGATAATTTGTTTATTTGCAATTTCAGCAATTGGATATAGTTTCATAAAGAGTTCATGGTTGTAAGATCCCTTAAGGCAATCCGTAGGGAAGTTTATTGACTTACTTGCTGTATGCTTTGTATGAAGCCTTTGTAAATGTTGTTGGTCCATGTTATGGCTATCTGAAGAACATTTTTCTGTAACAACATTTGAAAGTCTTCCCATATTTGAGTCATTGATCTTCTTATTACTTATTTCTTATGTTAATCTCCCGTTCGTTAACCTTCTTTTGTGTATATTTTCACATTTATTGACTTCATATCATGGGGCCAGTTATGCCTGCTCCATTTTACAAGACTTGATCACCTTATTTTTTTGTGCTTCTATTTTGATTATATGTTGGTCCTATATACAACTTTTGGAACCTTGATTTTTGTTACCTCTAGGTCTTCTATTGACTTTATACACTGATTTTGTTACTTTATATTGGCCCAGTTATATTCCTAGAAATTAGTTTCTCATCCATTTATCCTTCAGCTTCTCATTGTCTTGTTTCATTCTCAACAGATTTTTGTATATTTAATTTTACTAAATTCTCAATGTTCATTTTGTTGTCAATAATTCCTATGTGCTTACTACTACAATGGATTGAACAAAGTGCACAAATTGATCAGTATTATTGTCTCCTCTGCACCTCTTTCGCCTCTTTTGCGGAGTTGAATTTATTTTTAGCTTGCTTCCTATTTGATTGTAGCATACCTTAAACAGTTGGAGCAACCTTCATACATATTTCTTGCACAGCTTATTTCCACATTGAAGTGTTTTTGAGTCTGTGTCTCTCTAAATTGATTATCTGTATGAACAAATGCTTATTATTGTTTTTTTTTACCTAATATTATATTTTATTCTTGGTAACTGCATCATATGGTTGGGCCAGGCATTTTGTATCTTTTAACCGATGCTTATGAGATTGAAAAATAACCTTGTTTACAAATCCTTAAATTTATTCTTAAAGGGTTTTTTCTTCTATGCAGTGTCTATAAATTATGGTTGGTATATAGACTTTTTATTCCAATTGTACTCAGTAACCGAACTCTAATTGACCTTTTAATCATAGTGAACTATCAGGTGATAAACCTCATCTTTTGACTGTGATTGCATTGTCCACAGTTGGGTTTTATTTTTGTTTATTTTTGTTTTTGTTTTGGAAAGCCTCTGTCTTTTGCTTTTGTAACACTCTCATATCTAGTGAGTGTACTTGAGGAGACATGATTCATTGCTATGTCAGCTGGCCAATTATGGATTCAAGGAATACATATTTACAAAAGGATTACATTATTCATGTACTAATCAGACATCAGATAGCAGTAACTGTATGTGGGTCTGTTTGGAATTAACTGGATATTTTTTACAGGAAAGTTACCTTGGTTTGCTAAATGTGGGCCCTTTATAATGTTAGTGGACATTAGGCAACCTTTTTTTTTTTATTATTATTTTTATAATATGTATATTACTTTTTTCTTGGGTATTTTGGCATCCTTGATTTACATATTAAGTTTGTTGGTTGAAAATTCTTTTTTCTAAAGCAAGAAATATTCTTCATTAGAATAATTCATTCACCATTTATAATCCCAAAGCTTCCAAAATCACTCATCATTGTTCTCATGTTGATATGATGAACTAGTCATAATGAAAGTCTTATGGTTACAGTGCCTGAAGTTTAAGACGGATCAGGCCCAAGATGTAAAGAAGATGGAGAAGCTGAATAACATCTTTTTCACTCTGATGGCTCGAGGCCCTGACGGTAAAACTTAGTTTCTGTTATTTTCTTATAGATATTGATTTTACTTCATTTTGAATAATTTATGTTCCCTTGGTATTTCGATCAAGTCATTGGCGATTATTGTTGTTTAACATGGAGATTATGTTTACCTTTTGCACAGCTGATATATCCGAAGTATCAGGCAAGGAACAAGTAGAGCAGTTGGCTTCCAAGAAAGGCAGAGGCCGGAGGCAGTGAAAGGGTTTCGCTAATCACATCCGACCGGCACCGTTTTGATTTCATTAAAATTTAGACGAAAAGGCATTGAAATTTTGTGATAATTTGTTTCACAGTTTTTTTCCAATAGAAGTGAAACTGCTTTACAGTTTAGGATATGTGAACAAATGCAATGTGGTGTGTGCTAAACTCTTCACAATTTCAAGTTGTTTTTGTACTGGATGTCACATTGGCATCATTTCACGGAGCTTTAGATGGCTACTTGCTTTTGTAAACAATTAGTTATGCCTGTGTCTTGGTAAATTACTTCTTAGTCCTTGGTTAATTTCATTTTAACCAAATAGGGAGAAGGTTTAATGGTTTGAAGACCTCTTATTCCTTTTTGTGTTTTTTTTTATTGAAACAAAAAACGATGTGCACCAAAAATAAAATATTAATTTTAAATTATGTGTAAAAAGCAAAAAAAAAAATTATGTAAAGATTAACAAATGTATGATTGTTCACATGGTTGTTTACCTGAAAAGTATGACTCTTGTGTTGTACCTCTAACAAGAAAATTCTTTCTTTTCTTGTTTGACTCACATTTTTGTCCAAATATTATATATAATTTAAGCTCATAAAAATATCTTAAATGTTAGGCAAAAACATTTAACACTTACTGAAATTTAAATAAAATATAAGAAGTTTTTTTTTTTTTTTGTTAAAAAATTGAATTATAAGGAGTTGCACAGAAATCTAAATAATAGGGTAGAGATTTAGATATTTGTTTATTTATTTATTTATATTTTGTTGGATTTAAACCAGTTTGAGGCATGGTATGGAAAGTTTTATGAAATAGTAGACCTCTCTTAATCCCACTGGTTTAACGTGTCAAATATCTATTGGTTGGACCAATCACTGTTAATTTGAATATATAACTTTTTTTTTCATATAAAATGAGTAAGGGATGGTTCTTGGGATTATAATTATTTTTCATTGTTAATAACAACTATCAGGATCTATGGGGAAGTTTTATAAACTTGTTGGTCAAATGTATTTACTTAGAAGATTTGGTTTATTATTATTTTTGTTTAAACTCTTATATAAAATAAAAATCTATGTTTGAATGAATGAACTTACAAAATACCTTATCAAAATAGGAAATCAAATACATAAGAAATTTTTTATTTGAATTCGGTCAATTGAATCAAAATTATAATAATTTATATAAATTTAATGTTTAAGGATCTAAACAACATCAATACATACAAATTGAATCAAATAAACACAACAATTCATTATTAATGGTTTCATGAGTGATAATATTTGCTAATCCGATTAGTTCAATATCTTGGCAAAAGTTTGAAAAAAATAAATAAACTTATTAAATTATTATCTATATTAATGCATGACAAAAATTCTAAGAGGAGCTCGTGGCTATTTTTTTAAATAAATACCAAAATGCACATTTAGGTAGATAATTACCAAAATGCGCACATAGTACTCTCCATGCTATTTTTTTTAATATAAAATAGTTTAAAGTTAGCAAAAAAAAAAAAAACAATAAATTTTTAACAATATTTTTAAATTTTAAAGTCAATTGTTTTAAATATTTTATTTACACTTAAATACTTATAAATTTTTTATCAAATTTACAACGGTAAAAACTATAATTCCAAAATCTGCAATTGTTAATAATTATGACAATCAAATTTACAGCTGTCAGTAATTATGACGGTCAAATTTCTAACAGTTTGACAGTTGTGATTTTTTATCATTGCAGATTTAATCGTTATAATTTCTGACTGTTGCAAGTTTAACCGTGATAATTACTGACAATTGTAGATTTGACTGTCATAATTACTGATATTTGTTAATTTAACGGTTGTGATTTTTATTATTGCAGATTTGACAATCCTAATTTCTGACAATTGTAGATTTAACAGTCATAGTTATTGATAATTGCAGATTTGACTGCCATAATTACTGACAGTTACAGATTTTAGAATTATAATTTTGTAAGGTGATAAATTTGACCGTCATAACATTTAATAGTTGCAGGTTTTTAATGTCAAAATTTAAATAAAGTTGTAGGAAAGAATTTTAATTAAAATTTATAAGGACTTCAACATAAATATAATATTTAAAAAACTTATTTTAAAATTTTAAAATAAATATGGTAAAAATTTATCATTTTTGGGGCAAACTTTAATCCATTTTCAATTTAAAAATGGCATAGATATATAGTACTATGTGTGTATTTTGGTAAATATCCATATAAATGCGCATTTTTGTATTTATTTAAAAATATATAATATGTTAAAAAAAGGAGCTCGTTTAGAAAATATTAAATTATTAGGTTGCTGTTCTCTTAATAATTTTTTAAAAAAACCTCCTCTTAGAAATTATGTTTTAGATTATATATAATATTTTATTTAAACAAAATATCAACAAATGATTCTAGGTTTATATAAGACATGATTATAGGTTTGATTTAATGTAAATTAGCAATAATTGTTGACATGATTTTTCTTGTTAATCAGTAGATATTTATGAGAATAGAATAGAAATAATGAATTATTAAAACAAATAAAAAATATAATAATGAAACTAATCAAGAGGTGATCCGGATTGAATGATATAAGATATTGGTTTATGTTTGAATTTTACTATGTATATTATGTACACCTTTGCCAACTCTAGCATGATCTAGTATGTAGAGACACAATGATAAACATAAATTATTTAATCAAAACAATGAAAATAAATGAATACATAAATTAAAAGGACAAATTTATTAAAATATCCAAAAATTTAATTATATATTTATCTCCATTCCACGAATGATGCATTTTTTTCTTATATTATAATTTTCTAAAATAAATTTTAAGGATTATTTATTTAAAGTGAAAGTACGCTAATTATTTCTGAAATTTATCTAAAACATATATTTCGAACATAAAAGCTAATAATTATAATAATGAAACCATTTGATTTTCATGTGTGAAATTGAGGTTTTGATTTTTTTTTCCAATTTGTAGTTAAGGAGAAAATATCGCATGTGCGGTGACTTGTACATATTATCACATTATATCATTATATTTACCTCGATACAGTTTATAATTCATTATATAATGATTAAATTTATGTTATTCTTTCAATATAATTAGAATTAGAAGAGAGACCAAATTAAATACAATTGTATAGTTACATCTTTTCCAAATTTAGGGACAAAAATATGCTTTGAAAGATTATTTAGGGACCATCAACACACTTAACACCTTTATTTAAAAATCCTTAATAATGCACTGGTGCCCTAATCCAGAGGCACTCCATGTAACTTTAGTCTTTAGAATAAAGTAACATATAAACCCCTCACAAACTAAATCTAATCCAAAGTTCTAACAATATTTTAATAATATCTCTAATTTATAATATATTTTTATTTTTTAAAGTCCCTGGTCTGGTCTTCCTTTGTTCCCTTTGAAAACTTTAGAATATAATATTACAATGAAAGATGACATTTTTTCTTCAGTCTTTGCTCTTCTTCTTCTTCTTCTTCTTCTTCTTCTTCTTCACACTTGTTGTCAATCCCACATCACTTCCATTGATCTCCAAGTCCAACCAAGCTCTCTCCTTCTTCTTCTTTCATGACATGAGCTTTCATTTTTACTTGCTTTCTCTGGTTTGATTTTATTTCATGCAGCAAAAGTCCTACTTGGATTTTGCTGGCTGGTTTTGAAATGGAGGAGGTGGTGAAAATCCATAGAGATGCTGTTTTCAGCTGCCATGGAGTTCTGGACAAGATTTCTCAGTCTCAGAATCAAGCTTTGTGTGGAACTCTAATGGCTGAAACCAGAGAAGTTGTTTCCAAATTCAAGAAATTGGGTTCAATGCTTGACAACACTGTTGGGCATGCAAGGTTCAGGAAGCTCAAAGAAGCACCTTTTCCTTTGAAAATGAAGCATAACATCTTCTTAGGTAATCAAACAGACCTCTTTCCCAAGTTTGATGCACAATTTCTAAAGGAAAAGCAGCTGAACAAGTGTCAAGTTGACATGAATGGTGTCAATCTTAAGCTCTGCAGCACCTCCATGACATCTGCTAAGTCTTTGCTGTCTTCATTGAGTGTGGAAAATCATAGTTTTGGTGGTTTGAACATGAAAAGTTTCAGCTTGAATAATTTAACTCATAAAAAGAAGTGTTCTAGCAGAGGGGATGTTGGAAGTATCAACTGCCATTGCTTTAAGAAAAGGTTTTGCTTTAATCCCAGTATTGATTTTCTAATTTAAATTCAGTTTTTTGTTTGTTTGATTAATTAATTGATTTGTAGGAAGTTGAAGATGAGGAGGTCTATTAAAGTGCCTGCTATAAGTCACAGGCTTGCTGATATTCCTCCTGATGAATATTCATGGAGGAAGTATGGACAGAAGCCAATCAAAGGTTCTCCCCATCCAAGGTATATATTATTAGTAAATTACAAAATTTTACTGGTTTTCATTGTTTTTAATCTGTGAATAAGGTGTGCTCTTGGATACAAAAAGATAGGACTAGTGAAATATTTGATGCATTTAATTTTCAAACCATTTCTGTTGATAATTAATTGTCTAAAAGGCTTCATTGTTACAATTGAAGCCAAAGCAGTGCAGGATAAAGTGAGGTTAACTGTAATTTATTTACTGTATCAGTTTGGTGAATAAATTTCCAAAGTTTAACATTGAAGAATCAACTTTTGTGATCGATATCTATTAAGTATAGGTGTAATTGCACTTTTTGTTCCTGAACTGTACCCGAAAATTCATTTTAATCCTCCTCGAAAACAAAAGATGCTACTTCTGATACAAGGATTTTAAAATGTTTTTTTGTTGTTGTTGTTGGGGAATAAGGCAGAAAACATCTCACTTTTTTCGATCAAAGTGAATATAAAGGTATAGTTTCAGGACAAAAATTGCACTTTCCCTTGAAGTATATATGTTATATACATGTATGTGCAAGACTCAGTCCTAGTTCGATCAAATTTTGCTAGTAAATTATATTGACAAACAGACATCAAAATGACCGAAAATGCCGCCTAATTTGATGCAGGGGATACTACAAATGCAGCATTGTGAGAGGCTGCACTGCAAGGAAGCATGTGGAGAGGTGTTTAGAAGATCCTTCAATGCTTATAGTGACTTATGAAGGGGAGCACAGTCACACCAAATCACTAACTCAATCTGCACATCCATGAACTGCTTCCTCCGGAAACCATATATTATCGGCAACTGGTTCATGTGATCGTATCCGGTCCTCATTCATAACTTGCTAAGCTGCTGCATTTATGCTTGAGTATCGGTTTCGCGATTAAGAAATCTGTTGATGGAGCAAGTGCTGATATGTTATGGTATCATAATTCTGAATGGAAGAAGCAAAGAACTCTTAACAATTGTGTCTTGGGATATGAATGTAATATCTTGGCATTGAACTGGTAAAAGGGTGCATGTTTAAAGGTTTGTTTAAATCTAACAAGTGTGTTACATTTGAGAGTACAATGTTGTTTCAAAATGTATTATCTTTGTGACCTTGTTTTGGTCTTGAAATTATGCTTCAAGTTTCAATTTTGGCAGCTATGTGTTTCTGCAGTTGGTCAATCACTAATTTATTTCTATGAAGCCGGTTTGGGACTTTTTTTTTTTTTTTATTTTTTTATTAATAATTATCAATATCTATATATATATATATATATATGGGCAAATTGCATATATACAAAAAGTTACATTTGAGAGTGTATATCTTAAACAATAAAAGTGGGTGGTACATCCTAAGTCACTTGAAATGTGGATAGGTATCTTTTGTATTTATTCTCATCCATACCATATTAACTCAATCTGAAGTAACCACAAGGGTATACACATAGAAATATAAGATATGTGAGTATACATGCAAATATATCAATTAAAGAATATCTATGCAATTTTTAATCTTTGAAGGGCATATATGCAAATGCCTTTGCAGATAAAATTTATAAAACAGTTCCCAAAATGCCCTTGCACATACCCGACTAATGTGACTAAACCGAATGAAGTGATTGGTTGTACGGTCTTAATATAAGATGATTAAGTTAATTTGTCAAAAAAATTTAAATAAATTATCCCACTTCTATAATGAAAATTGACAATTGCTTGTGAAATAATTTTTATAGAAGTGTGTTTAGTAATATGTATTTTTTTTTTTTTATAAGTATAACAAACATATATATTGTCATGGATATTATCATAGATGGTGCACACATCAGATAGTACGAGTTCGGCCATGCACTTTCACCCTACTGATATAAAGATTGGGGTGCAAGCTTCCACCCTAGAATTTTTTGACATCACTACGTCTAGCATATTTTGAACCTGTACAATAATTTTTTTTTTTAAAAAAAAATAAACAATAACCTTTTTAAAGTAGGGTTAGCGTCATAAATCGAAGACCCTTAAGCTAATATGTATTTCTTCTTTTCTTTTCTTCTTATTCATAGGATTTGGGCCATGACACTATACACCATAAAACAATTAGCATATGATAATATGACATCATGAGACAACACATGACGCAATTGGAATATACAAAACAAAACAAAATCATGGTTCATGTAAATGTTTGGTTAACTGAGGACAAAACAAAAACAAAAGTTTAAAATGACAAAGTTGTATTTATCATATACAACATTGTAAAAGTTTCGAACTTTTGAAAAATATGAGATACTCCACATTATACACACTAAGCTATCATATATTGTTGTACTCAAAAGTTACATGGTGTTTTATAGAGTCATAATCATATAAATCAGGTCCTCCTACTAAGATTCAAGTTGATTAATCCTACTCAAATTTAGAATAGATAGAAACTATAATCTTATTTTAACTCAAGTTAATTTTTAAATAATTTATGAGTAGTTTGGTATAATTTTTGTTTTTGTTTTTGTTTTTTTGTTTATGTTTCACTTATGTTTTATTGTCAATTTTTTGAAAATTTGGATAATTTTAAAAAGTTGAAAATAGAAAACAATTTAGTTAGCACAAAATTATTATGACACTTTTATCATTTTTTTTTTCAAATTCATATTTTCTATATTTTTATAAAATTTATTTTTCATATTATTAAATAAAATTAATAACATGAGACTGACATTGTATGGGTAAAAAGTATCTCATAAAAATTGCACCATTGGAAACTAAAAAAATTATACATGTTGCTAATCTTCTAATAACTTAGTTGCAATTTTATCTCTAATACTACCCATTTGTTGTAGCTTACTTGGTGTTGGTGGCTAAACTAGAAGAAAAATATATGGTTTGTTGACTCAAAGAGCGAAAAATAAATTTTGTGGGTTCGACTTAAACGTTTTTGGGAGATCAAATAAAAAGTCAATAGCTCAAACAATAGATTTTCACAATTTTTTTTCAATATATATATATATATATATATATATATATATATATATATATATATATATATATATGCTATATTTTAGTTAATAATAATTAGGGTCAAACAATAATTTTCACAAATACTTTTAAAAAATATAATTTTTTATATTGTATAAACTAATTTGTAGATATCAATAGGAAAAAATAATAAATTTTTAAAAATATTATTTTTTTAGACTATTGATATTAATTTATTAAAAAATTGATATTTTTTAAGAAATAAAAATCAACAACCGAAGAGAGAGAGAGAGAGAGGAGGAGGAGGAGAAGGAGGAGTTCATATAGGGAGGAGTTTTGAAAACGTTTTCAAAAAGTTGAAAATAATAAAATGTTGTTGCCAAAATTTTTGAAAACAAAAAAAGGGGTATCAAAAATGTTTTTATTACTTTTATTTCCAAAACATAAAATTAAAAACAAAAAACAAAAATTAGCAACAATGCCAAATGACATTATAGTAATTATGAGCATGTGTTAACCATAAATTCAAACAAAGATCGCCTTAATTGCATGAGTAGTTAAAATTGTAAGGAGGAAATTAATACATTTTCTTTGTTAAAAAGATCTAGGAAGAACCTATTAATCATCTAGTTTTGTTTACTATACAAGTTTGAGGAGAGCTTATATAAATCCTGCAACATTGCTTATTTTGAACAACTAAGAAGAACATGTAAATAGTTTTGTTTATTATTCATGGTCCATTTGGATTTTCTTATGAAAAAAATGCTTAATATGTTAGGTTTTCTTCATCATAAGCGCTTAATTTATGTCAAATTAACTTTTAATCTCTAGAAGTGATTTTTTTAGAAGCACCAAGTTATTTTCTTCTAAAAAAGCACAAAAAATGCTTTTGTAATGCTTATGCATTTTTTTAAGCCTGTAAACCCAAAAACATTTAATGTTTGAATTCAAGAGTGCGTTACATAGAAAATAAAAATAAAAATTAAAAAATTACCAGAAATACCCTAGAAGTTCCTCAAAATTTCACTTATACACATATCGTCCAACTAAATTTGAATATTTCCAAAAAATCCTTTATTTTTCTAATAGCTTATTTTTCAGTTCTTCTGTTATAAAGGTAGCTAGCTGATGTTGATCAAAATGCTCCTTACCTTTTTAAATAGAAACACATAATATTAAGCATAAAGGATATATATTAAACATAAAAAATAATATTAAATGAAAATATAATATATTAAGTGAAAACTTATGTGGTTACACATAAACATGCAATGTTAAATGAAAAATATATTTATTAAGCGGGAAGTATATGTTGTAAAATAGAATAAACTGACAGAATGAGCTGCAGTAATTGAGAAGGAAGTAAACTGAAAAGAGAGGGATTGTTTGAAAAATTATCAGAGGATCTGGGGCTGAGAAGTTTAAACATTTTCATAAACCTATAATTAATTTTTCCAAAAAAAATATAACACTTATAGAATTAAAATAAATGAATCCAAACCGCCTCTAAGAAAAATTGAGGGTAGACTATTAGTTGGATGCTGTTGAATGTATATTGATTTGGCAATGAAGTGGATGAAATTTGATCTTGCATCGAATAAACATAGCAAAAGCGATCAACTAAACTAATTTTCAGTAAGAAAGATTATATTTAGCCAAAGGGATCAACTAAACTAGTGTTCATTGAAAAAGATTATATTTGTGTGATCAATTATTCTAGGAAACAAGGACAACTAAAAGCAAAAAGACATGGTCGACAAGAGTTTCAAGGGATAACATTTCATAATGTAGTCTTCCAATGAAGAAGTGAAGTGATTAATTTATTTATAAATAAGACAATGGTGAGAATGCATCCACCATGAGAAAATTGGGAGATGTCCTTAAAATCATACATTATCATCAACTTATTTGACTCGTTAATGTTTTGATTCCAGGAGAGAGATTTTCACATCAACAATTCAACATCGCTTTTGGGACCACATTAACAAGAATTATGAAAATCTGTCTTGTTTACTTAATTTATAGTGAGATGGATAACCACAAATTTCCCTGGAACTCAATATTTGGAAGTCTCAATTCCTGATTTTTTTTATAAAATTTATATTTATATTTTCATTTACTGTTAGTTTATTTACATAATTATATTCTTAACAATTTTTTTTTACAAAATTAAAATCTGTCTTGTTTACTTAATTTATGATAATGTCAAATTATATGAATTTTACCAAATCACATTTATGATAATGTCAAATTATATGAATTTTAAGAAAGAAAACCATATACTTTTGCTGTTAATATTACTTCAAGTGTGTATAAAATGTTGATTGAGATCAATTTCAAGTGTGTATTATTGATCTCAATCAATAATTTTTCATCAATTATAATGGAATATAGTTAATTATACTATTATGGTTGTTTCAGTGGAAAGGAGTTTTTTGAAATTAAAGTTAATAATTTTTTTTTTATGATTAATTATATCATAAGAAAGATTAAACCGTTATTTCTATTGTAGAAATTTTTTTATCTCAACTTAGAGAGTGATGCTATATTTATTTAATATGTTTATAAAATAGGTTTCCCGAATAATGCAGATGCCAATTTGGTATCTACATACATTAACATTTTAAAAATATAAACATGAAAATGAATCCTATGAAAAAAAATATAAATGAAAAATGATTTTATAGTTTAAAAAACTTGTACTAGGGCATCATGAAATAAAATAATGATATAATATAGGACTAGAATAATTAGTATACATAGATTAAATAGTCATTCTTTCTTTCATAACCTTCAAGTTCAAACCATATAAACCCCTAAATCCTAAAAACTATAAAATATTATAAAATACTAAATCTAAAACCTTTAAATCCTAAACCCAATTATTGTAAAACCTTATACCTAAAATCCTAAAACTCTAAACCCTAAATCCTAAACCCTATATGGTAAACCTCAAAACCCTTTTACGGTTTAGGGAGGAGGTTTTGTGGTTTGCCATTTAGGGTTTAGGGAGGAGATTTTTGGTTTACTCTTTACGTTTTAATTAGGGTTTAGATGATGAAGAGAAACTAAGTTTTGTTTAGGAAAATGAAAAATATTAGAAGAGAGAAAGAATGATGTGGATACCAATGTACTTGGTGTCCATGTAATTTTGGAAAGCTATTTGGGAACCCCCTATCATGTAAAAATTTCATTACTCCAATTTGAATATCAAAATTTAATAGATAATTTTGCATGCCAAAAGGTTAGAAAAGTGAGTTTTAATTGAGGTTTTGGATGAATTGTTGGTAAATTGATTTTTTTTAAAAAAAAAATAGATTGAAGAAAGGTCTCAAGTCTCTAAATATTTTTTCTAAGTTTAATATTTTATTTTGGAATTATTAATCATTATCTATATTTTAATTATTTAGTTTATTAAAATGATTTTTTATTACAATTTTGCCTAGGGCTCCATTTTTATGAAGGCAAGCCCTAAATTCTCCTTAATAGGAGGAAAACTCTTTTGAGATCAATAATGATTATTGTTCTCTAAATGTGAGGATCAAGATCAAAGATATTGGATTCTTGAAGAGAAGCTCTTTGTAATGTGGAGTGACAAGCATCTCTATCTTTGTTACTTCCTTAAGTAAGAATGTGTTCGCATGATATGAGAACAACCTCAACTACCTAAATGTAGAAATCAGATGATAAAGTGCAAGTAACAAATTAGACAAAATGTTTAGATAACAAGAAACATAGGTTCCTGTAGATGCTGACATCAGATTCTTCTTCTACTTATCTTAAGGATATCTACTAAGAAAGATGAGCTGATAATATAGGTCATCAAACCATATTATAATGTATATATTCCTTAGATTCTCACTATTCCACTTCTAGTAGGGTTTAGGACACTGCTGATCAAAACCTACAATGGTACATTGGATCCTATTGATCATCTTGAATCTTTCAAGGTGATGTAGCTTCTCCATGGAGTTCTTGATGACATCATGTGCAGGTTGTTCCTAGCTACATTGCAATGTGATGGCTAATCGTGGTTCTCCAACTTACCATTAAAGTTCATATATTCTTTTAAGAAATTAAGAAAAGCTTTATCAACCACTTTGTCATATTAGCAAGAAGTAGAAGATAGCTCTTGCTAGACCAATGAATATGAAGTAGTAGCAAGGAGAGAGCTTGTGGAATTACATATTTCACTTTAACCTTGTGATACTAGAAATTCCAAGCCTTAAGAAGACTTTTATCATAGCCAAGTTAATGGGAGGGCTTCATCTATCACTTTTATACTATTCTTTGTCTGAGAATTAGCTAAAAATTTGGAAGAGTTCTTTATTAAAATTGATAAGTAAATTAACGCCAAAGTTGTGATATCGGTGGAAATTGATATACCAACCTATGATCATATCTTCAATTGAGAAGCCAACCAAGAAACTCTTAGATAAAAATTAGACCTCCCAAAGGAGAAGGAACAAGGCATTCCTAATTAAGATGGTGGTATACTAAAACATGTTTAATGATTTTATAATTCCAAACCGGGGGAGATCGTATTCTATCCTTGCCTTGTTAAAGAAGAATATTATTCTAGGAAATGAAGGTCAAACTAGAAACCTCAATTCCAATTAAAGTGGTCTATATACTACTACAGAGATAGTCCAACCTGGCAACTACAAACAACCAACTTAGGGGCAAGCTGCATAGAAGAACATTCATCACCCAACACCTGAGAAGATACTAATAGTAGCGGTTTTGAGGAGTTCGTTAAGATTAATTTCCCCCAACTTTTTCGCATTTGTTCATGTGTAACAAAGAAGTCCCCATTAGAGATATCAGATAAGAATCAATATTTTATATATAAATAAGGGATTTTTCTTAGAAATGTTTAATCATTTCTTTCTAGAAATAGTAAACTAAAAGACCATCTTATCTCTATCTTTAAAGAGATAGTCAGGTGCGCTAATAGCCCAACCCATGTTCTCCCTAACTAAGGTTTAAAGCAATGAATTATCATAGCTTGAGGGCCTTTGTTCTCTAAGAGTAGCTTTATAGTCTACTTTAGAGATATCTTCATTAGGATATATGAGAACATACTCCTTGGATATATTGGAGCCCTCTTTCATACACCCAAGTTATAATTAGCCATCTAGGCCTCGATATTGGTGGATCCTAGTACTTAGTGATCTTCCAAGCAACGAAAGCCTCGATCTCATATCAGAACTTGTATGCTCCTTTATACCATTTGCCACTTAGGGGTTGTTTGGTTAGATGTAAGTAGCTGTGATGTAAAAAGTTTTACATGCGAAACTTGCTTTTGGGTGTTTGGTTAGATGTAAAAGTTACTTTTACATGGGAAAAGGTTTACATGAAACCCTTATTTTACAGCATTTTAACCCACAACAACTTTTGCTATGAGTTAAAATCCTGTAAAACAAAACTTTTATAGTCACCATCTCACACTCTCCAACACTGTTAAAAAGCTCCACCCTTGACGATGATCTCTGCCACCAGCGACGGCCTCCGGCACCGATCGAAGAGTTCCTCCACCATTGGCGACGAGCAGGTAGGCAAGATCTGTCTTTCTGTCACACACTCTCTCTCTCTAGATCAATAGATTTGCTTTCTACCTCTTAAAGGTTTTTGGTTGATTGTAATGTGTGCAGATCTTGTGAGGAGAAAGAAAAAAGAAGAGATTGAAGGAACCTGTCAAGATCTCCTCACAGGTAATTGATCAGATCTCTGCTTTCATCTCTTGATTTTAGTTGGATCTATGGTTTAATTGAAAGAAAAAGAAGAGATTGTTGTGATTATTGTTGCTCTTACTTCTTGTTGATCCTTGGCTGAAAAAGAAGAAGAAATAAAATCACAAGACACTGAAAGAGGAAGGATCATGCATTGAGCTTTTCTGGATATCCCACTAGTTAGTGTCTTTGATTTTTTTTTTTTCTCATACATCTCTTACTGTTCACAAAATAACCGGGTTGAAGAAACACTGAAAGGTGTTGAAAAAAATGAGAATTAAGAGATGCTTGAGTCGTGCTTATTAGCACTGTCCTAAAGAAACTATTTCGAGATACTGAAATATTTCCCCAGGATAAAACAAGCTTTCCTCAAGATCTCTATCTCAAGGGATCATGAACAACAAATTATTTATATATCCAGATAAGTACTCACTTAATTTTTTTTTTAACGTTAGAGGGCTAATAAAATTGAACGTTAAAGATCTAACGTTCTCCTAAAACTTAGATAAACATGGGAAAAGTGGTAAAAGTTAGTTGAGTGATAAATAAAAGTGGAAATTGCCAAAAAAAACCCTTTAAGTTTGTAAAATTGCCAAAAACACCCCGTTAGTTTTGCAATCCCTAAAAACCCCCTCCTTTTAAACTCTATGTTTTTCAAACCCCCAAACCCTGTAACGGATGTGAACGGAGTGAGTTTCAAATTTTATGGACGAAAATGCCCTTGCATGGGGAGTCGTGGCTGCAGCCATCTCGGCGATTTGACAGGAAGTGGGGTGATTTTCCGTAGGGTAACTCCGAGAGACAAATTTATTGGAGCCGCTTTACTTTGCTTTTTTTCTCAACTCGCGTCTTCGACTCTTCCATTTCCAAGTCGTCTCCGAGTTGTCTCTACTGCGAAAGCCTCCGTATTTGCAAACTTTTTCCTTTCCACCGGTATCTCAAAGGAGAAGTCCCCCACGCAACTAGTTGGCATTTCATCAGTTTGCAATCTAAGGTATTGAGTATGGTTTTATGTTAACTGTTCTGTTACAAAGAAAGATTTTTCGGTTTTGTTTTGTGTTCCTGTTTTTGTTGGAAGATATTGAAGTCTGCAGGGGGATTTCTCGGCTGGGGTTTTGTTAGTCTGCCGGGAGATTTCTCGGCTAGGGTTTTGTTTTGTTTTGCATTTTCGTCTGTATACACTATCGAAAAAGTTTTTTCGATTGTTATGATTTGTGTAATATTTATAATGTACATTTCCCCTTTCATTTGATATGGTTGCAGTTTTACAAATGAGGTTGACGTTTAAGAAATGAGATGTTACAGTTTAAGTTTTGTTGTCGCTGTTTAAGTATTCTCGTCTCTGTTTAATAAGCTGGGTCTCTGTTTAACATTTGATATCTCTGTTTAATAACTGAGAGGTTACCGTTTAAAACCTTAAATTTGCGCTTAAACTTTTGTGAATACTGCATGTTGAATGTGTTGTTATTGTCGCAGGCTGGTGATTATGGCGGTCAACCTAGTTAATGGGCGATGCTATTTGACACCGGTAGTGGAGACTTTAGCTGAATTGAAAAATAACATGACCCCTCGACACTGGGAGATTATTCGGACGGACACCGCTTGCGGCGTTCGACGACCGGAAGCTATATACCAAGAGAGGGCCCTTCTTGATTCTCTTTTTGCAAATGTACGATGGTCGCACCAATAAATTCGTGGATCGGGGAAAAGCTCGCTGAGTTTCGGACCTCAAGATGTGGCCCTCGTTCTTGGTCTGCATTGCGATGGCGACGCAGTGGTCTTTCGAAGAAGAAAAACCCGGTCAGCGTCGAAGGGAGGTATCTATCAAAAACCTCACGAGAGACACGGAGACTCCATCAAGAGCACTCGTGCAACTTGTTCGACTGGAGGGAGAAGAAGATAATTTTTGTCAAACTCCTGATGGTGTACCTCATGGGTACAGTCCTCTTCCCAAATACGTCATGCTCGGTTCCGAACTGGATCGTTGATGGTGTACCTCATGGTGTACCTCATGGGGCGATACGCATGGGCGCAGGCGACGCACAAGTGGCTTATAGAGGATATTCCACAGCAGCCGCTCGAGTGCAAGATAGATGCTGCGGGAAGAAGACCAACACGAGGTACATTAAGGGTTGCTCGGTCGCGCTTAACGTCCCTGGTTTTTATGAGTGACCGAACAGGGGAAGAAAGTCCGTTTCGGCAAGATCCCAAGGATGTTGTGCTACGGTGAAAGTACTTACCGGAAGCAAGCGACGGTAGAAACCAGCTTGTCATCGCTCGATGGAAAAGAGGTAATAAATCATGGACAATGTTTAACATAAGTCTTTAATGTTTAAACATTTTATTTCGCGTTTAACTTTAGTATTTACCGTTTAACTGTTATTCATACTGGTTTAAATATTTTGTTCTCCGTTTAATTATATTCTATAACGTTTAAATATATAAACACTCTGTTTAAATATAGTTTTTATAGTTTAAAATGAATGATTTCGCTGAAATTGTTTGGTTTACATATATTAGTTTCCTGAGCTAGTTTCGGCAAATGCTGAAGAAGAAATATTTGTTGGGGCCAACCGACGGACGGATGCTATTGCTCCGGAACCACTTGCTCGAAGGCAGGATGAGAGGGCAGCCTCTATCGTGCGCGCTGGACGCCGTTCTCCTACTTCCAGCCCACCACGCGCACGCATTCCTCGACGCCGGAGAAGCCTTCCCCTACCCCGGCAGATTGCAACAACCCCCCCTACCACGACAATGACAGTCCCCCCAATTGTGGCAGCCCCTCCGACAGTGGCAGCCCCACCGGCGACATTAGGCGAAGATGTCACCGTAACTCTTATGCAGGCATGCCAGATATTGATGACCGAGTTTTCTCGGCTTGTCGCTCGTGTTGAGGCACTGGAAGGACGTTCACAACCGGCTGCGTCATCCCTCCAAAGAACTGAAGCACCCGGGACGAACGAGGCGTCGGAATTTGACGACGACGACATCATCGGGAAGTTCATTCCAAGGCGGCCACATTCGAAGAGACTTGCGAAAAAGAGGAGAACAATACTGCCTCTGTCTCCACCGCCGGTCGACGATGAAACAATAGCAACACCATCGGCGGTCGATGTCATTCATCGAGTCTCGCCGTTGATGACATGGCCATGACGGTGGAGGATATCGTAGATGATGTGGCCGTTGCCGCAGTTGAGAAGGTCGTTAACTCTCTTCTTGATGAATCGATGGACCCGTGGAACCGGGTCACGAGATTGCGGCATCAAAGATGGACACAATACCTGAAGATCAAGAACAAGTTAAGGGTGTGTCTCCCAATGATGATGTTGTCAAGGCCACGGTTGAGAAGATCGTTGAATCTATTGCCGCGGGCCGTGGCGGTGCCGACAAGACACGCATCCAAGCAGGACACAATCCCACCACAACAAGAACCATGTAAGGATGTGTCTGCAGTTGATGTTGTCGCCGTCGTCCCCACATCGAAGCCAGACACAATCCCACAACAAGAACAACCATGTAAGGATGTGTCTGCAGTTGATGTTGTCGCCATCGTCCCCGCATCGAAGGAAGATGATGCTGAAGACCCCGACCGAGCAACGAGAGAGATGATCAAGGCTAATCAAAAAAATGGGACCCGGACGGCTCGAAAGCTTTTTATTCAAGAAGAAGAAATGGGTTGGCCTCGTCAGCGTTTTAACAAATACTGAGCAGGAGTTGATGAAGATCTTCCTCAACTGCTCTATGGACGGGTAAGTTTAAAGTTTTTATGATATTGTTTAAAGGTTTTGTTATAGTGTTTAACGATTTTCTAATAGTGTTTAATGGCTTTATGTTATCATTTACTTTGTCTGCTTAACGTTTAATTATATATAATATCATTTAAATATTTACGATATGGTCTTATTATATCTGTTATCGTTTAACCTCAGCACTGTCGTGTGGAGGAATGACGCTGTGAGCACCACACGCGACAAATTATACACGCTGCTTGAGGGGAAGGAGATGGTCACTGATGATGTGATGGACGCTTTTCAGATGCATAATACAAAAGTCGCCGAGCAAAAAGCCATATCCTTACAAGAAGCGCGCTCCATCACCGAGACCGCTATACTGCTTTATGTCAAAGCAGACGACGCACTATGAAACAATTATGGCTATGGTCGGGGATGCCGTGCCCTAACCTCGCATGAAGTTCAAATTATCATCCTCCCGATAATCATGAATGGCCACTTCCATGTCGTCGTCTCCCGGACAATGATAAACAAGAATACAGTCATTATTCTTCATGTCCTGGTACGATAAGGACGCGTTGGACATGGTAAGTTCTTTAATTATGTCCGATTAATATCTGTTTGGTATTTAATCGGTATTCTAATCTCGACTTGCATATCTCGACAGCAGAATTTATTCGACAATTGTGTCGATATGGAGTTCGGAGAGTCGGCGACGGCAAAGTACCCGCTCGTGCACGACTTGAAAACCCCACGCCAAAAACAAGGAAGCGTCGATTGCGCCGTCTATGTCATGCGGTTTATCGAGCAATTACTTTGGGGTGAGAAGTTACGGCCACTCGCAGATGGATCGCTCCTTACCTTAGATTAAGGTATGTTACCCGCGATACTTAAGGAGGGAGGGCAACGGTGTCCATGACAAAGGGGGTCGTCACAAGTCGATTAAATTTTTGTTTTTTTGAAGAACATGTCCCGTATATCTCAATATCAATTTTGTTTTCGAGTGTAAACTCGGACAAATTCAATTCATTGTTTTTTTGTTTTTCAAGAACATGACTTGTATATCTAAATGTAAATTTTTGTTTGTTTTGAATTGTAAAAGGTGTTAAATTCCATTCGGGCTTTCATTTCATTGTTTAATTTACGCTCTAATTGTGTACATTTCACTTTCATTGTTTAAATATACTATATATCGTTTAAACATCGATTGAAATATTTCAACTTACAGATGTATCCGCTTTAAAAATAACAATGTCTCGCTTTAAATACATTCAATTCGGGTTAAAGAGTAAGAGTTTAAATATGGAAAGTTGCCCATCAATACACAATGTTTCCCTGTCATCGTCGGCTTATTTACAATGCCTAGTCGGCGACAGTTTCATTGCAAGATCGTCGATTGTGACCGGATCCATGGCAGCGGCTGCAATGTAACTCGCGGACATCTAGGACGCTTTCGGATGCGACGCCGAACCTATGCCACCACCGCAAGTGTGTGACGGGTTGATTGTCTTGATTCTGAAAGTATTTTTGTTATACTCTTTTGATGCATGAAGGCGCCAATGACAACCATCGGCAGCGCATTCCACAGTCACCCGATGTTTTTCGTTCTTTATGAATTTGAAGTCAAAATTCCTTTTGATTGCCCGATTTGAGTACATCCCTCGAAATATTCGACACCGCCAAAACGTTGTCCAATATCTAACGACAAGACTTCGTAATGATTTGACGAGAAGGAAGACATCCCACGCCGTGGTCACCATGGGGATGAATCGGAGCACTCGCAGAATCGAATTCATCGCCAACACTTCAGTCAAATGAAAAGATCAATATGTTAAGCGGAGAATATAATGTTTAAGTGATAATGACAATATTTAAACGTTAAATTAAATACTTAAGCGCTTAACTAATAACGTAAACCACTAGTACAATATGTTAACCAGTGACGGACATATTTAAACACTAATGGCCCCGCATAACCCGGAACAATTAAAAAGAGAAGGAACTTACAACGAGTAAAAACTCGCTTTTCATTAGGATTCAGCAATGGCACATTTTTCTGCTCCCTCGACGACAAGATCAACTACAAAGACATTTGAAGATGGAGTGCACGTGACACATCCACTGGAAGTCAACATCGCTTTTCTATTGGGCAAACCGCTTTTATATCCATCCGTGTGATGAACTTAACCCTCGACAAGAGAAACTTCGAGACCCCATCGCTCACATATCTCACCTAACACCAACTCCCAAGAAGTCTCGAGCCGTGAACATTAGCACTCTTCCCTCCCCGCTGAATCTAGCAATACAACAAAAAAACTCTCCATAATATATCGGCCGAAAACCAAATCGTATAAAACCAAATGAAATGAAGAACAAAAAAATAAGTCAAGAAGAAGAAGAAGAAGAAGAAGAAGAAGAAGAAGAAGAAGAAGATGTAAACAACAAACAAAGTGAGTCGGATAGGGCAAACAAAAAAAGTGCATATATATATATCATCGCCGCGATGAAGACCAAAAAAAGTGCATAGAGGTTAGACTAGACGTGATGTGATTGGGCGGTATTTTTTCCTCCATCAGAAGGGCAAAAAAGGAAAAATATATGCCATTGTCGCGATGAAGACGTATTGTCATCGCTCGACATGAGTATCTATTTAACCGTCAAGTTTTTTATGTTTAAACAGATACACATAGTGTTTAACATAATGGTTACCGGTTTAAATAAAGTCTATATCATGTAAATAATACGTAAAAACGCTTTAAATATAGTGACTTAACTGCTTAAAAATATATGTTATTGTTTAAATTGAATGCTTTCACCCGACATCGCGTTGAAGATGGGTACCTCCTCGCCAATCGCTTTAAACATCTTTACGTATTTTCTTAAACACCGTTGTCATTGTTTAAAGAGTAACTTGAGTATTGTTTAACTATTTCTATTGTTTACAATGACGTTCTTTTGTTTCCCATATTGATTTTACTAGGTCTCTGTTTAAATTTTAGAAGTTCACATTCAAATAAAACATTCGTTTACAACATTTACAAAACATTTACAAAACATTTACAACATTTACAACATTTACAAGGACTTTGGACACTCACGACTCGACCCTCGTATAACGAAACAGGTGTCTGTACATTCGAATGCTCACAGCAGTTGCATAACATGCGCATCAACTTGAACCTGCACAACATACAACATTAAAAAAAAGGTTAAACAAACACATTCATGAAAACGACTATTAATCAATGTGTCATGGTCGGACTTAAGCGAAGATACTGGTAGTTAAACACAGAACGCCATAGTTGTACACTGACGTAATGTTCTTAAACAGTAACAAAAAGTCTCAAGTGATAAATATCAACCTCAGTCTTTAAAGGATGTTTCCCGACCTCCCTCCTCTAGAATCCTCCGCAATCACACAATACGTGAAAACTTTCTTTTCTTACCCAAGTCAAAAAGCTCGCTTAATTGCTTCCCGTCATCCATCGCTGGAGAATCCTCTGCATTCAGGCAATTATGCGAGTATTTCGCTTGGGCAAGAAAAAGATAGTTTCTAACTTGTTGCGTGATTACGGCTGATTGATTCTCAAGATAAGGAAGGAGGTTCACGAAACATCCTTTCAGATAGAGTGGTTGTCCATGGGAAGAGGAGTAAGAGGAGGAGGAGGAGGATGATGATGAGGACGACGATTCAGAATTTAAACGAAAAAGATCACCGTTTTACGTAGAGACTTTGAGAATTTAAACGTTAATATGAAAAGTTATACATGTAAAGATAATGTTAAACGGAGATGACAAGTATTAAACGGATATGACAATTATTAAACATATTAGTAATATATTTAAACGGATAATAGCAAATAGTTAAACATTATTTAAAATATACAAAAAGATAACAATAAACGAGAAGAACTTTACAACGAAATGAACTCGTTTTCAAACGGAGTCTACAATGGCACATGCTCTGCCTCGACAATAAAATCGAATACAGCTCATTTGAAGATGAAGTGCACTTGACCAATCCGATGGAAATCAACTTCATTTTCTGTTGCAGAAACCGATTTATATATTTCGGGTATGATAAACTTCACCCAGACTACCACAAATGAGATGCCATAATAAACTCCGGCTGAATGGTCAAACTGATAGCAACGAAGAGATTCTCACCAGACATGCAACCGGCGAATCGAAGTCGAACAACTCAAATGAGGGAGAAATGAGGAGAACAACAAGATGTAATGCAACTCCCTATACATTGTCTCATCGAAACCAAGCGAAAAGCCCTGAAAAGGTTGAACATGATGATTTGGCGCTTTCCTTTCCCACCATTTTCAAGGCCAAAAATGGGATTTCACAACATGAACCCATTTGAAGTGAACGGTAGGGGGTGATAGGGAAGTTAAACACTAACGGAAGGGCTGTCCGGGGTGTGTAAAAGTAGGAGGGGGTTTTTGGGAAGTTTTGAAAATTACGAGGGGTGAACAGTAATTTTCCCTAAATAAAATCTTATCAATAATAATAGATTGAGTCAAATTAAAATTATATTATTAAATAAATAAATATAAAATATCATTTGATAATTCAAAATACTTATTACAAATAAATATTATCTTTTGAAATATATTCAAAAAATACAACAATCCCCCACATATTTCAAAAGAACTAATGACACGGGTAAAAAGTTCTGGAACTATATGGGTGCAACATATTAGTTTAGTGTCTTTTAGACTATGAACTAAACCTAGATTAATGAAGTATGACTTAGTGAATTTTTGGTGAAATATGATATTTCTATGAACCAACAATTCTTGTTGTATGTCAGAGACTTCATCAATCATATTGCGATCCCATAATTTGCTGTTCAACGCGTTCTTGCGTAAATAGGCCATACGTGTGCCTGGTTATTCATGAGAGCTCTAAAGATTTGGCCAAAAAATCTTATAGGAGCGGCCCCACTCCACTCTCATATAGGTGAATTCATCAAGTGTATCCTGCTTTAAATACACCATCTTTAAGGATTATGAATTCATTAAGAGTTCTTTAACTCATCCTCACAAATTATAGCAGTCAAAGCACTCACTATAAAAAGAACTTAACTTGAAGTGCTGCAAAGTCAATATTGACTTGTTATTACCCATGTGAACCTACTTCATGGGGTCTCCAATCATATAGGTTGGGTTGCCATCTTTATTGACTACTTGTAGGCCTAAGTCCCATTTCCCTAAAAGTTTGAAGAACTAATTTTCTTCCCGTAGGTTTAGTCAGAGGATCAGCTAAATTGACTTCTGACTTCACATATTCAATGGGAATTATTTCATCTTTCAACAGCTGCTTTACAACATCATGTCTCAATTTCAAGTGTCTACTTTTACAATTATAAGACTTATTTTAGCAATAGCAATAGCCGCTTGACAATCACAGTGTATAGACATAGGAGGTAATAGATCCTTCACTGAAGGAATGTTAGCTAAGAAGTTTCTTAGCCAATCAGCCTCAGACCTTGTCAGCTCTAAGGCTACAAATTCTGATTCCATAGTTGATCTAGCAATGATTGTTTGTCTAGTTGATTTCCATGTTACTGCACCACCACCAAGCGTGAACACATAACTACTAGTGGATTTTGTCTCATTTGAATCAGAGATCCAATTAGCATCACTGTAACCTTCTAATACAGCGGGATATCCACTATACAGAATACCATAGTTCATGGTACCTCTCAAGTATTTCATTAGTCTAACCAACGCATACCAATGTTCACGATTGGGATTTTGAGTATATCTACTCAGTCTGCACACAACATATGCAATATCAGGTCTTGTAAAATTCATTAGATGCATCAAACTCCCAATAATCTATGCATATTTAGAATGAGCAACTGGGTCACCAAGATTTTTCTTCAATTGAGTATTTTAGCATCATAAGGAGTACTCACTGGTGTCACATCAAAATTTTCAAACTTCTTAAGAAGTCGCTCTACATAATGTTCTTGTGACAACATAATACCATCATCTCTCCGCATGATTTTAATACCCAATATCGTTTTTGCTTCACCCAGATCTTTCATATCAAAATTAGAAGATAGAAAATATTTGGTACTTTTTACAATATCTAAACTAGTACCAAATATGAGCATATCATCCACATACAAACTAATGATCACATATTGATCATTACAACTTTAATGTAAACACATTTATCCACTTCTACAGATGAAACCCATCATTTATCAAAATTTGATCAAATTTCTCATGCCACTGTTTAGGAGCTTGTTTTAGGCCATAAAGAGATTTAACCAATTTACAATCTTTATTTTCATGTCCAGAAATAACACATCCCTCAGGTTGAACCATATAAATTTCTTCTTCTAAATCACCATTCATAATGCTATTTTAACATCCATTTGATGAACATAAAGTTTATGGATAGAAGATAATGCAAAAAGAACTCGAATAGAAGAAATTCTTGTCACCGGTGCAAATGTTTCAAAATAATCAATATTTTGCTTTTGAGAAAATCCTTTTGCTACTAAACGAGCTTTATATTTATCTATGGAGCCATCTGGATTATATTTTCTTTTGAAGATCCATTTACAGCCAATTGGTTTTGCACCAGAGGTAAATCTACTAAAACCCAAGTTTTATTTTTCATAATAGAATCAAATTCATTTTCAATTGCTTCTTTCCATAATATGGTATCGGAAGAAGAGATAGCATCTAAATAAGTTAATGGATCATTGTCAACAAGAAAAGTTTGAAAATCATTTCCATAACAAAATTCTTTTCTTGTCCCCTTGCTCCTTCTTAATTCCTCATTTAAGGTAATTTCTGTATTAGTCTCAACTGGTGCATGAGAAATTTTATCAGACTGTGGAAAATTATGTTCAAAGAATTCAGCATTCTTTGTCTCAATTATTGTATTGCAATCAAGTGCATCACTTTTTAAAACAAGAAATATGTATGCAACATTATGCTCAGCATATCCAACGAACATACAATCAGAGGTTTTAGAACCTATTTTTCTCTTTTTAGGTTCAGGTGATAACACTTTAGCAAGACACCCCCACACTTTCAAATATTTCAAATTGGGTTTATAACCTTTCCATAACTCGTAAGGTGTTTTGCCAGTTCTTTTATGTGGAATCCTGTTTTGTAAGTGACATGCAGACAAAATGGCTTCCCCCCACAAATTGTTAGAAGCATGAGAGCTGATTAACATGGAGTTCATCATTTCTTTTAAAGTTCTATTTTTCCTTTTAGCTACTCCATTAGACTCTGGTGAATAAGGAGGTGTTATCTCATGTATTATGCCTTCTTGTTCACAAAAATTATTTAGAAGTAAATAATCACCGCCTCTATCGGATCTAATTCTTTTAATTTTCCTATTAAGTTGATTTTCTACTTCAGTTTTATATGTCAAAAATGCATTATAAGCATCATCTTTATTTCTAAGTAAATAGAGTTTAGAGTATCTAGAATAGTCATCTATAAAGATAACATAATATCTTTTACTTCCTCTAGTCATAGTTTGCTTTAAATCACCTAAATCAGTGTGAATTAAATTTAATAATTCAGTTTCTCTATTGACAGTTATACAAGTTTTCTTTGTTATTTTGGCTTCAGCACATATCTCACATTTCTCTAAGTTATCATTATGAATGCCTGATAGTAAACCAAGTGATTGCATTTTCTTTATATAACTAGCATTAACATGCCCTAATCTAGCATGCCATAAATAAATTAAATCAACAATATAAGCAGAAGAAGATGCATTCTCCATTATAACATTTGAAATATTAAGTACAAAAAGTCCCTGGTTACAATAGCCTTTTCCCACAAATACATTGTTCTTAGTCATTACAATTTTGCCATACTCAAATGACACTTTTACCCCAATTTTTCCTAACAGAGCCACAGAAATCAAATTTGCTCTGATATTTGGGATATGCAGTACATCATTAAGGGCTAGTTTTTCCTGAAGTGAACTTCAAGAGCACTTTTTCCTTATCCAAAGCCTTAGTAGATCTTGAGTCTCCAAGGTAGACCACTTCTTCATCATCCCCTACTGGTGTATAGGAGGAAAATGCTTCTCGATTTGCACATATGTGCCGAGTAGCCCCAGAATCTACCACCCATTCTTTCACATTAGCTACAATGTTCACTTGAGAAACAACAACAACAATAATTTCATCTTCTTCAGCCAAATTAACCTTAGGAGGATTAGCCTTGCTTTTCTCATTTTTATATCGATTTCTGCATTGAGGAGCATGATGATCAGATTTCCCACAAACAAAGCAAATTCCTTTCATTTTCTTGAAATTGGGATTATTAGGCTTGTAATTTTGGGACTTATGTTTGTACCTTTTATTATTGCTTTGCACCAAATGCGCTTTGAAGGTCATCTCCTTGGCTTTGGCAGCATTCGACTCCTTTCTGTTAGTGTCTTCAATCAGTATGTGAGTCACGAGCTCCTCAATAGTGAAGGCCTTTTGCTTGTGCTTTAAGCCATTCTTGTAGTCACTCCAGGAATCAGGCAGCTTTTCAATCAGCACTCCCGCAGCAAACTTTTCTGGCAATATGATTTCATCACTCTTCAAGTCTTCAAGCAATTTTTGATATTCATTGATTTGAACTTTCATCTCCTTGTCATCAGTCATTTGCCAGTGGTAGTATTTTCCTACGATGAACTTTTGCTTGGTTGCATCTTCAGCAGTAAACTTCTTTATTAATGCTTCCCAAATCGTTTTAGCTTCCTTATAGCTGCAATAGATGTCGAATAGTTCATTAGAAATAGTCTGTCAGATAGTGTGACGACATACCTTATTGGCATGTTGCCATGATTCTTGTATTTTCGCATCATCGGTTGAAGGAGGTTGCGGATCAGTTAGAGCATAGGCAACTCCATGAACATCAAGCAGCCGAAATACACGTTCTTGCCGCCTTTTGAAGTTATTGTTTCCAAAAGCTTCGATCTTGGATATGTCAGGAAAAGGCTTATCATATGGTAAGTTGATTGGGACAATATCTTGTTGAGATTGAGGTGGTTGAGCAGTATTGGAAGAAGGATTAGCAGAGGCCACAGTTTCTTTAGATTGTTGGAAAATGAGAATTAAGAGATGCTTGAGTCGTGCTTATTAGCACTGTCCTAAAGAAACTATTTCGAGATACTGAAATATTTCCCCAGGATAAAACAAGCTTTCCTCAAGATCTCTATCTCAAGGGATCATGAACAACAAATTATTTATATATCCAGATAAGTACTCACTTAAATTTTTTCACCGTTAGAGGGCTAATAAAATTGAACCTTAAAGATCTAACGTTCTCCTAAAACTTAGATAAATGCGGGAGAAGTGGTCAAAGTTAGTTGAGTGATAAATAAAATCTTATCAATAATAATAGATTGAGTCAAATTAAAATTATATTATTAAATAAATAAATATAAAATATCATTTGATAATTCAAAATACTTATTACAAATAAATATTATCTTTTGAAATATATTAAAAAAATACAACAAAAGGCATAGAAGGTGACTGCAAAATTAAAAAGAGCAAAATGACAATGTGTTAATGGACTCAAGCGTGCACTAGCATGTGGTTTTGAATGTTAGGATGGAGATTAATGTGAGGTGCTCTTGTAAAAAGTTTGGGTCTTTACTAGGTCAACTCAACCCTTTGTAGTTTTGACCTTGGGACTTGGCAAATTTGACCTTGCTTCTGTATTTTAGGTGCTATTTATTGACTCAATTGGACTCTTGGGAAACTTGGTTACAATAATTTAAATAATTAGACTCTTGAGAAACTTGGATATAATAATTTAATCTTGGCTGTTAATCAAGAAATGCTCCAGATTTTTGCAAAAAAAAAAAAAAAATCTTAATAATTTTTATATTTCATTTATCTCTTTGAGTTATTTTTTTGCATCCTATATATATATATATATATATATTACTCTATTGGTTCTAATTAATCCATAACCAAGGTTTTAATCATGCTTGAGGTTGCATAGATATATAAGTGTGAGGTGATGTAATAGAACAAGTTCAATTAAATCTATATACCAAACTCATTAATATATACAAGATAATGGTCTAATAGCAATGAATAATGATAAAAGGTTATGCTTTTCTTTCATTCTCAATAAATTTAAATGAAAGAACTAAATACAATAATTTAAAAATAATTATATTAAACAACTCGTATTGGATTCTCTTTAGATTGAACTTTTAAAAAAAGTATTTATAATTATTTAATTATATAAAAGAATAATATAAAGATGAGTGTTGTAATAGTAATAAAAGCATTACTTTTTGCATTACTTTATCTGATAGGTATGATAGTATGGGTTTTTGGTATAATGATATTTTTCCCTATATTATGAACTTGTTTGATCTGTATTAATATTTTTCCCTGTATTTTTTTAGTATATTGATATTTTTCCCTATATTGATATTTTTCCCTATATTGACTACCACAACATGATTTATAGATGGATACAAATTTTGAAGATGAATATGCTGCAGTTGCCTCCGCTGTGTTTGTTAGTATTCTAGCTTTAATGTGGTATAGAGGAAGAAGACTTAATTTGCCATAGGAACCTTACTACAATAGAGATGAACAACGCACCAATTATATTTCAAGAATTATAAATAGTTCTGATGCCGCTAGTATATCAATGCTAAGAATGAGACGAGCATCATTTTTTAGACTATGTGATATATTAAAGACGAAAGGATTATTATTCAACACTTTACATGTAAGTGTTGAAGAGTAAATGACCATGTTCCTTCATGTTGTTGGGCATAATGTGAGAAATAGAGTCGTTGGAATGAATTTTTTACGATCTGGAGAAACTATTAGCCGATATTTCCACAATGTGTTGCATGCTATTGGAGAACTTCGCGGTGAGTTAATCATATCACCTAACACCGCTACTAGCCCGATCATAGCACAAGATTCAAGATTCATGCCATATTATATGGTAAAAAAATTTTACAATTAATTATGAGTAAATTGGGTAGAAGAATTACTACGCCTGCTAATTTTTCATTACTAATTAGGATTGCATTGGAGCATTTGATGGCACACATATTCATGCCTCTATTCCTAATGATATTGTGGCACGTTTTCGTGGGAGAAAACCTTATCCCACTCAAAATGTATTAGCTGTAGTTAATTTTGAATTACGATTTACATATGTGCTAGCCGGTTGAGAGGGCTCAGCTCATGATACACTTGTTCTTCGGAATGCCTTGGAAAGAGAAGATGGGCTTATAGTGCCCAAAGATATCATGCCATTCTATAAAAATTAAAATATTTAACCTATTACAATTATGTAATAATTAGGAATTTTTTTTTGTTATAGGGAAATATTACCTTGTTGATGCAGGGTATTCTACACGACTTGGTTTTATATCACCTTTTCGTGGTGTTCGATACCATCTTAAAGAATTTAGTGCACATTCTCCATCAAATAGCTAAGAATTGTTTAACTATAGGCATTCTTCTTTGCGTACGTCAGTAGAACGAGTTTTTGGAGCATTAAAAAACCATTTCAAGATTTTGACGTCTAGGCCATTTTTTCCTTTTGAAACACAAATAGATATTGTGATCGCATGTTGCATTTTACATAATTATATTCTACAAGGAGGTAGTGATATGTACGTACCAAACCTTGAAGAGTGGGGACCTTATTCAAATGTGCGTGAGATAAGAATACAATCCCAAGTCCGTGAAGAAACAAGATAATGGTTAGCAATACGAGAAACAATCATGAATGGCATGTGGAGTAATAGATGAAACTAGCTTCTTATATTGTAGTGCTTTTTTTTTAAAAAAAAATGTGTACCTTCATGCAATATTTCTTTTTTTCTTTTTTTTGCATTATGTTTGTAAGTTTTGATGTTTGCTTGTACAAGGAAAATTAAGTATTGTTTGATATATCTTCATTTGTGAGTTATGATTTTTTTGCATTATATTGTAAGTTTTGATGCGTACCTTCATTTGTGAGTTTTTTTTTACATATTACTTCTTGTAAGTTTTGATGTGTACATTCATTTTTGAGTAATGATTTAAAACAACCTTAAGATGAGTATGTTGTTCTTTGTGAGTGTGTTGTCTTCATTAATTTTATTAAATATTAATATTTTTAAATAATTGCATTTATGCTAATTACTCATTATAGATGGAATCTCAAGATATGACACCAGAAAGCTATAACTTGACTGGGAAGAAAGCATCAACTAATATTCGATGGACTACAATGATGACATCTTTCATGCTAACATCTCTTGTTGAGGAAGCAAATCTTGGGCTTAAATCTGATGAGGGATTTAAGAATGTTGCTCTCAACGCAATTGCAAGAGCTGTAAGTGCGAGGTTCAACCTAGCTGTAAGTGCGAGGTTCAACCTAGCTGTGAGTGACACACATGTCAACAATCGTCTTTGGCATGTAAGAAAAATATGGTTAATTATTAAGAAAATTAAGAGTTTAAGTGGTGTGTCATGGGATGATGTGGAGAAAAAAATAGTCGTGGGAGAAGAGAAATACCAAATATATATACAAGTAAGTCATACATTGTGGTTAATGATTAATAGTTCATATTACATTTTGCACATTAACCCTAATTGTAGAATGCAATGTTTATTATACAGGCGCACCATGGAGAGGAGATTTATATCAATAAACCAATACACGATTATGATGAAATGACTATTGTATGTGGGAATAATCAAGCAATGAGGTCTTTTGCAAAAACGGGTTCTCAAAGCTCTAGGAGCCTAGGTGCACTCATGGATCAACCACCAACATCACCGGTAATTAATCTTGACAACCAAACCCAAGGATTTGATGATTTTGATGACTTTGCACCAAATGAAACTCCTACTAATGACACACCAACGACCGCCACTTCCACCGCAAAAAAAGGTAAAAAACATGCGAAGCATGCTAATGCGGATGAAAAAATCATGCGAGATGTATAAAGTTTGAACTAGGAAGAATTGCAAATGCGCTAGAGGCGGATGAGAGCAAATTTATTAGTAAAGAATTGCTTGATGAAATCATGACCTTAAGTGCTCACTATAGTAAATACGACCTTGGATGAGCATATGACTATTTGCTCCAAAATCTCCCTTTAGCAAATGGATTTATGAATAAAACCCATTCTCTTCGGTGTAATTGAATGGATGACTTTCTTGATTGTTTGAGGGATGATCGCCGAGCATGAGTTAAATTGGGCAAATATTAGGTTGTGCTTTGTTTGTTGTTTGGACAATATTATGTTGTATTTTATTTTGTTGTTTAGACAAATAGTATTCATGTTATATTTTATTTTGTTAAACTCGTGGACCAATGTTGTATTTTGTTTTGTTGAACATATTATGATGCTAAATTTGGATTAATGTTGTATTTTTTAGGATGTTACATTTTGAATAATGCTAAAATGTAATATGAACTATTAGGGTTAATGTGCAAAATGTAATATTAGGGTTAATTGTAACCCCGATGGTGGGGTTAGCCGTAACCCCGATGCCGGGGTTATATCTCCGATATCGGGTTTAGTTACCCCGATGCTGGGGTTATATTTTTTTCTCATTTAAAATCCTAGTAATAACATGACTATAAAAATAGTAATTTATGCTTTATTTAATTTGATATTATATTTTAAAATACCAATTGTTATTTAATTTCGATAAGAAAATATATTTATGGCATATAATTAAATTGTATTATATTTTTTAATTTTAATAAATCACCACTAAATTAATTAATTTTTTAATTAATCTTAATCCTAATTAATGCGAGTTAAATAATTAATAGTTTTTGAAGATAAAATTGAATCATAGGATATAATTAAAATTTTTTATAAATAATATTAAATAATTATAGTATATCATTATAGTCTTAACAATATGTGATAGGGGTAATCTTACCACTTCACTTACGTGGTAATTATACCTCACAACTTACATCAAACCAAACAAAGAAAAAACAAATACAGTATTTCAAATTACAGCAAACCAAACAGATATGATGTAAGTTAAAATACAACATTTTTACTTACACTGTAATTTCACTTAGATGTAAGTTAAAATACTGACAACCAAACAACCCCTTAGTGTGAAAGGTCTTAATCTCCATATGAACTCTTGGGACTCTTGGTACTTTGACATGGTAGTTTCTGTTGGTGTTGTTGCTCTAAACTCTCCGCTATCTTTTCTATTAGAGTCAGCTACACTGTGTATGTGCATGGGGAGGCCAGCGGCTGATTGGATGGAGAAAAGTAAAAGCTGAATTTGGATTGGATGTTAGCAGACTTTTCTTTTAATTCTCTGTTGTTACTTTTTGTTTCTTTGTACCTTTTGTATGCTGCCTAACTGACAAAGTTGTTTATTTTTAGTCTCTTTATATTCAGTCATGTAGTCGATGCTAAAATCAAGCTCAATAGAAGAAGCTTCATTAGCTATCGTCTTTCTTCCAATATACAGAGAGCTGTGAGGAGAAGAGTGCAACTATCTTTCCTCCAAATATACAACCTTGTCTTAATCACTTAGAAACCTACAGTTTCGGTTGTCTCCTTAATAGCATGATCCTTATTTTTTTTTTCTTGTGGGAGCAAGCATAGGTTCCTAAGGTAATCAGTAGTTGATTGACACTTTTTTAGACTTCTCTTCACCTCGACTTTCTTCTTTGGAGCCTTACAATTTCCTATAAAGCCTATGCAAGTGACGTAGTTATTGTTGCTTGGCTGTATCAGCCATGCATAGGAAAGCTTGCCAAGGATAAAAGTTAAAAGATGCACTAAGAAGAATTGAGCAAGAAAGTTAGTCAACAAGAAAGGTATATACCTTTGTCTCGAGAATGACTAGCAAGAAGACTGCCCTCATGTCAAATTAACCATCAAAGATAGAATAATTTGAATCTAATGTGTTAACCTCAAGAGCATTCAATGGCATAGTAGGGTTGATAAAAAAGTGACTGCACCTCAACAGTCCTCTTCTCAAGAAGGCTTCTTTTCCTTGGAGGATTTTCAAGATAGAATAGTCAGAATTGGAGATTTTTTTTTTTGGTAAGAGCTAAAGAGGATGCAATCACATGAGAGGCTGTTCTCCCTCACTGGTCATAACTAAAAAGACTAAAAACAAGTTAAGTACTAACAAAAAAAAAAAAACTACATGTAGATTGGCATAGCAAAAATTAAAGTAATAGAGTAACAATAGTGCACTTAGATCCTTAGGCACAAGAACGTGAAAATAGATCCATGGTTTTACACTCTATTTTTGTTATAAATGATGTCTGCAACTAAGATTGTTGTAAAGTAATTAGTCGCAACCTACCTGGTCATTGACTCTACTTATGAATTGCATTTGGCCTGATGTGACCAATACCCCTTAAAATGGCATCTCAGTATATTGTTCATGCTCTTGACATGTTCTCCATCTTATGTTCGTAATTCAGTTAAATGACAATTGGTAAGTGAAGCATCTAGCCAATTGGAAGTGGTAATCAATTGGCCAATTTTCACATTGCCATAATGGGCCCCTTAGCTTGATACACACCTAGATAACATTCCAACATTTAGATAATCAAAATAGCAGCCACTTTGGCTTGATGACCATAATCCATGCCATCATGATAGATAAAAATCAAAATTAACTAATAAAAACCTTTCCGGCAATCAAGCCTAAGTTGTCAAAAAAGAGTCATATCTACCTTAGGTAAGGAGTAAAAAACTAAAACCTTAATTAATTTTCTCTATTGAGCAACAACTTATCTTACACATTGGAGAATCCACTAAGCTCAAACGCTTAGAAGATTTTGCTACTTGTGTTTTTTTATCCTCGGTAGAAAGTCCAATTCACCTGTTTAGCCACTAGGGTTATGCTAAGAAAATCAAGAAGAGACTCATCTCTAGCCAAGAGTTGCCTCCAAACCTACTGATGTTATTAACACCACCTTCTTCTTCTTCTTCTTCTTCTTCTTATTATTATTATTATTATTATTATTATTATTAGACCCATCATTCACGATTTGCTCCGTCATCAACTTATTTATACATAATTTTTATGTTATCCACAAATTTTTAACAAACAAATTTTTTCTTCAAAAGCAAATGATTAACGTCTTGGTTCCTCCATGTTTCATACAAGCATCGCAACCCACATTTTCCGTAACCCAAGTTTTGGTTTTCAACTCCAAAACTCACATAAATCCTTGGTCAAACTAATACAATTTCAACATCAAAATCTTCCCAAATCACTAAACCAAATAGCATAAATCTACTTCCATTCAAAACCTAAAACCAAGACCTTCAAATCAAATCAAACATAACTAAATTCCGAAACTCCTACACAAAATTATTATTAATCAAAATCCAAAAAGAAACACACAAACATTGCTAAATAACCACTACTTCCAAACCACTCTCCCGTTGGTGCCCCTCAATCCATCGTTAACCACCATGACCATTGTCAACCGTCGATTTTAACCTAATCTAAAGGTCCAAATTCAAAGAAAAGTAAAAAGACCAAAAAAAACAAATCAATCCAAAGATTAAAACTTAAACCAATCAAAAACCACCACTTGGCAATCAGTCCTTCATTCCCCTCCTCTATATAAACCACCAGCCCCTCAATCTTTTGTCTCATTCATCTCGCAGTGCATCAACAATGGCGGAATCGAAGCCAACGACATCAGCAACGAAGGCGGCCAAAGCGAAAGCAAGAAGTCCTCCCTCTCACCCTCCTTATCTCCAGGTAATACTACGATCTCAATTGCAAACCATCTCATCCTTGCTGTTATTTGATGTCACACCTAATTGTTCTCTTTTTTTTAAAAACCCTAGATGATCGGAGAAGCAATCACAGCGCTGAAAGATCGCACTGGATCAAGCCAATACGCGATTGGAAAGTTCATTGAAGAGAAGCACAAGGCCAAGCTCCCTCCCAACTTTGCCAAGGTTCTTCTCATCCAACTTCGCAAGTTCACCGCCTCTGGAAAACTCATCAAGATCAAGAACTCTTACAAACTTCCGTCGGTGCCGAAGAAGTCAGCGGTGGTGACTAAGACGAAGAAGCCAAAAGCATCTGGGAAAGTGGTGACGCCAAAGAAGAAGAAGGTGGTTTCAGGATTGAGGAAGAGGAAGAGTGTGAAGTCGATTGGGAAGTCGCCGGTGAAGAAGGCTGGTGCTGCTGCTGCTGCTGCTGCGAAGAAGAAGATGAAAGCGAAGAAGTGAGGATTTGTTTGATGTGTGTGTTTCTGTGCTTTTTCTAATAATGTTGGGAGTGGTTTGTAAATTTCTTGAAAAGTTAGGGTTGTCATTGTAAATGTGCTAAACATTTAGAATATAGTTTTAAGTATTGTAGTGATATGATTTGATCTTGTTGGAGTCTTATCTAATCTTGTTATGAAAAACTGATCCAATGTTTTTGGGGTTTGTTTTTTTGGGTTATTAAATTTTTTTTTTTTTGGGGTTATTTTTGTATTATGATTAAAATTATTATTTTAATTATTATTTTAATTAATTTAGTAAACTTTAGATTTTTTAAAATGATTTTATAAGAAGTAAAATTTTAATTATCTGACCCACTAAGACCCTTATCCTTTCATGTGTAATTGTAAAGCGTCCTCATCTTTCTAAGAACTGCATGTGAAATTATGATTTGTCCTTATTAATATAATATTTATTACTTCCAAAAGAATGCAGTTATGCACATAAACAAAATGCTCAAGAGAGATTATGACATTGAATGAAGGGTATTCATTAAAATCATTTTGCAGAATATTGTCTTAAATTTGAGGAAAGTGCACTTGACTGCAATATATATATATATATATTTTTTTTTTTTTTGAACAAACACTTGACAGCAAAATGTTAAGGGTCTTGGCATGTATTTAGGACTAGGGTTCGTTAAATTGTTTTATATTTTATGCATTTCTATCTTATTTCTAGAGAAGAAAGCTCTCGATGGTGGAAATAGCCCTAGTTTGCCAAATCATCAGAATATTTTTATTTCTCTATTATTTGTTTTTAAATTTTTTTTTGTATTATCTTTGTGGATAATGCACAATAACTGCTAGCAGAGTCTAGATTATTTTTGTGGGCAACTTGAAAAAGTTCAAAATTGAAAAGTTTTGATCATTCAAGTAGCATTAAGTTGCACAATAACTAGTAGCAGAGTTTATATTATTTTTGTGGGCAATTTAAAAAGTTCAAAATTGAAAAGTTTTGATCATTCAAGTAGCATTAAGTTGCACAATAACTAGTAGCAGAGTTTATATTATTTTTGTGGGCAATTTAAAAAGTTCTAAATTGGAAAGTTTCATCATTCAAGTAGCATTATGTTGTGGCAAGTCAAGGTGTGTGCTACTTCGTTGTAGCAAGGGTTGAAAACGTATTATTTACTAAAGCTAAGTTGTCCTATCAATAATCAAATGGTTTATTAGTAGTTGGATCCATATTAAAATTTTTTATAAGTGGTGAGAGTTCAAATGAGTAAAAGTATATTTTTAAAAATATAAGTAGTAGTTGTGTGTGTGGATTCTAGCCTTATTTACTCTGTTAAGACTTGTACACACCGTGTCTTTTGTAACTGCTCAACTGTTGGTCTTGAAAAACACCAAGTTAGTCTATGGAGATGACCAAGGACTGATAAGAAGATATGGATTTGACAGCTCTGCCAGCAATAAAGTTGTGTTTGTGTGATAAGGTCTTGCATGAGGTATTCAGCGAGGCAACCATTGTTTGTGACTCAAGTTGTAGTCATCTTATAGACCAATTCTCAGCCAGTTTGAATCATCACTTGTATATATTGGGCACGTTAGAAGGTACTTCAATAAAATTGCATCACAAGTATATATTGTGCATAGTTTTTGGATTCCGCATATTCATACCATATGTGCAGAGATTCATATTCGTTTGATACTTATGACTTATGGTGTTGGTACTCTCTTAATTGGTAATGATGCCAGATATAAAGCCCTCAAAAGTGGTACTATCAAAATCAGGACGTTTAATGTTATTGTTAGAACATTGAGTGAAATTGCACACGTTACTGATTTGAAGGAAAATCTTAATTTCTTTAGTTACTTTTGATTCTTTTGGTTATGGTTTCTCTGGAAAAGTGGAGTTCTAAAGACATCTAAGGGTGCTTTGCAGTGATGAAAGGTTAGAAAGCTAGGAATTTGTACATGCTAATTGGGAATACAATTTTAGGTGGAGCAATAGGCTCCACTCCTACAAAGCCTAGTAAGGCTGATTTTTTGTTTTTATTTTTTTTTATAATTTTATTTCTTTAGCAAAGAGCTCAAAGAGCTAATTTTATTAGAAAAAATAAAAGTTTTACAAGAGTATTGATTACAATCCAAACTAAAACTGAAAAGAAACAAAGGACTGCAAAAACTAAACCAAGACACAACAACAAAAGAAACAGAGAAACGACTACAACACCAACATCAAAGGAACACAGCAGCAACAATAAAGAGAAAAAACAAAGAACAAATCTAGAAGTGAAGACTGGAATTGATAAAGGCTCTCATAATCCAACGGGGAAGATCACGACCATCATGAAACAAATTTAATACATGAAGATTAAAGGGATGATATTTTTTTATGGCACAAGAGGGTTGGTCATTTGTGTGAGTGAGGTATGATAAAACTTTATAAATTGAGGGTTGCTTAAATGAGTCAGATCTTGTAAGCTTGATTTTTTAAGTATTATTGTTTGGGAAGCATTGTAGAGTTAGCTTCAAAAGAGCATCTCATACTATAGTGAGGGTGTTCTTGATCATATGGATAATGATGTTTGAGAACATGGTTTAGTGGCATCACAAAGTGGTTCACATTATTTTGTCTCTTTCATTGATAATTGCCATGGGAAATTTTGTCTGAGTCATTCTCATGAATCTCAAGTTAGAGGTGTTGGAATTTTGAAGTAGTGAAAAGCATAAGTTGAGAATCAAAAGTGAAAAAAAATCTTTGAAATGATAATATGATAGAATTTAAGAATTTGGAATTTATAAAGTTTTGCAAGAACTAACTTATTACTAGGCATTTTGTACTAAAAAAGCCTCCTAGGAGGACGAACAAAACTTTATTGGAGACAGTAGATGTATGAGAATGAGTGCATAGTTTCCTAAGAGTTTTTAAGCTAAGATAGTTAACAATGCTTGATGTCATCATAAATTGATCTCTTTTCTTCGCCATTGACTTCATCATAATTGATCTCTTTTCAAAGGACAAAACAACAATTTTTTGGGTTGCTCTCTTCTTGATTTGCACTCGTACTGAAAAAGTTATTAATTTACTATGATTCTTTTTATATTGCTCTATATTAATTAGCTTTGCAATAAAAAAAATTCAAAGGATAATATTTTTCAATTTCTCCTGCCTTTTATTATTCACTATTTAATTTTGTTATGATTAATAAAATTATAAATTTATAATTATTTTTTTGATTTCAAAATATATTGATTAATAAATAATTATCTAAATATTTAAAATAAGAAGTTGGGCTTTTCATAATTAATTCACAAAACTTATTTATTCAAAAGCTAAAACAACAAATATTAATTCATTGTCAATTAATATGAATTGGCATTGTTGTAATTTTTTATTTTAATGAGAGGCAATTATGTATTTTGGCTGTGCTATATCTCATTGAAATTTTTACATCATGGTTTTGGTGGTACAAAAATTTTACTCTCCCCTAATTTTATCTTTTTATGCTGCATTCCAACCTTATTTGCAAATCAAAAGAAAGACAAAAAGTTTGGTAATGTTGTAGCTCAAAATTTTGCATATTGAATGAACTCATAATTTTCTTTGCATTAAATGTGGGAAGTGGTCACTAATCTTATTACCAAGGAGCAATTTATAATTATGATTGTCAGGATGTGCCTGATATGTTGACTAATCTAGTTTCCATTGACAAGTTCAAGCATCGCTTTCATTACATCCATCTTTTCTCTTGTTAATCTTGTAGTGGTGGTGCATCCCTACACATAAATAAAATGTATGTTGTACAACTTTGCACCTAAGGGAGATGCCTTCATGAAGTGATTCGATGGTATTTAAGCTAAGGTGTAGATTGTTTTATGTTGGCTTAAATTTTGGAAGGATGCCTTTATTACAAGATGCATGATGTTAAGTCATAATTGCTTGTAAAAAAAATCTCTCTACAATAGAGATACGCCATAATTTGTTGAATCACTAGAAGATTTCGTGTCTCTATTTTTTATTTCTTTTTGTTTTCCACCTGTTATTAAATTTCTATTGGTGTGAATATTGCTATTAAATATTGATGAGTATAATTTGCACTTAATATATAGACCTTCTTTAACTCATAATGAATTAAATTTGAATTATTTTGAACCAATTTTACTCATAATCTTATTGTTATTGCATTGTAGGAAAGAAAGAAAATGATTTGAAGGAAGAACATGTAAAAGGCACAAAATTGGAGGAAGAAGAGCAAAACAGAAAATCTAGCGCCTAGGCGCTAGCATGCAGCGCTTAGGCGCTACAACATCAAGAGGTGCAAAACAGAAAGTATAGCGCCTAGGCGCTACAGTCTTTGGCGCCTAGGCGCTACCCCGATTTTTATGTTATAAAAGGGGCTAGGGTTGAGACGAAAAGGGAGGAGAATTTCGGAGATCAAGAGATCGGGAGCGAAGTTTCGGCGCGGATTCATTGCCAGGCTTTAGTTTTTAGTTTTTCTTTGTTTATTTTATTATGAACCTTGTTAATATGTCGAACTTTGCAATCATTATGTTCTAAATACTTTTTCTAGGGCTACGATGTAGCCAGACTATAAAACCCTAGATTCATCTTTGTTTAATTTAATTGATGTTTGTTTCAAGACTATGTTGGATATTTTAATCTATGCTTAATGCTTGTGATTGCTTGATCACCAATTGCATGATTATTAATTTGATTTGAGACCGAGAGGTGATAATTGAATTAGGTCTTGGTTGAAATATTATACAATCATCATAAGATAGAGATATTTATGAGGTTGTATGCATCATTTTAAATTTCTAGAGCTTAATGAGTTCCATAGGTTCACAGTTATCTCAGAGATGATGTTAACTTATCTAGTGGAATATGCTATTGATGCTTGAGAAAGATCAATATGTAATTTAGAGAAATTTGATGACAATATAAGAAACAAACCTTGATTGATTGAATTAGATGATCTAGGTGGAATTAGTCTAGGTGAACTCGGAAACCCTAGAATCTCTCGACATTGATTTCTCCTTATCTCTCTCTCTCTCTCTAGTCCTTGAATTATATTTTCTAAATTAAACTTCTTCAATTTCATTAATCAAGTAGAATTAGGGTTAGTAATTTTGGTAATTAATAGGCTCAATCCTCGTGGGAACGATACTCTTTTATCATTATATTACTTGTTTGCGATAGCGTATACTTGCGTTATATAAATCATAATCAACAAATATGGGAGGTGTTTTCTTATTCTAAGGAATATGTATTTGTCTTAATATAAGAAGATTAATTACAATCGCTTGCGAAGATATTCTCCCATTTTAGGAAATCTGTATTTGACCTAATATGCCCTTGTAAGATAATGGAGCTAAGTGCAACACCAATATTGGAAGATAGATAAGCAAAAGTTGAGTAGGGGAAAGTCTTTTATTAGAATATCAGTTAGCTAATTATGAGAGGACACATGTAATGTGGAGAACGCTATACTAATTTGTGCGAATAAAATGATAGTTAAGTTCAATGTGTTTCATGCTGAAATAGAAACATGATTAGTATAGCATAGGTTTGTACCATCATTGTAGATGATTATTGGAAGTGTCGAGCAACATGAATTTCCTTTAAGAGGGTTATAAGCAACAAAGTTTAATAGTGATGTTAGTAACAACATGATACTCAGCTTCTATCAATGATTGAGAAATGGAATATTGCTGCTTAAAAGACCATAAAATTGGATTTTGACCAAGAAAACTAATAGAATTTGATCATTATGATGAGTGCCCCAATCAGCATTGGAAAAGCCATAGAGAAAGAGAGTACTGTTGGTGAAGAAGAAAACCATGTTTAGAGGTGCAACAAGGAATCTAACTAAGAAGACATTTTAAGGCTTGTCTTTGATGAAATATGGGACAAGACATGAATTGAGAAAGCTTATTTATGGCAACACCAATGTTGGGCTTTATAAAATGGAGATGTTGAAACTTGACAAGAGTTTTGTAAGTTTTAATATCATCAATTAGAGCAATGTCATGAGTAGCAAGAAAGAAATTGGTAGAGAATGGTGTAGCAACTTCATGCCTCGACATTAGTCATTTTTTGATAGTCAAGGAAAACTTGTATGCATTTGTGTTGTGATAGAAAAAAACTAGAAGTTGATCTATTAATTTTAATCCCCAGAATATAATGACCCTTGATAGAGAAGCAAATACCAAGCCGCTTGATAACTTAGGTAAGCATAGTAAAATCATTCCCAGTATATATATATATATATAATAGTGGTAGCATGATATGAAGTGAATAGACAATGATCATGGTGCGAGCAATATAAGCTAGGAAAAAGAAAATGCTATTTAATTTTACTATACCATGCCTAAGTTGTTTGTTTGAGGCATTAAAAGCCTCGTAAAACTTGCAAGCATATGAGGGATGGGTAGAGCTAGAGATTATAGGTGGTTAAGCGATGTACACATCTTCAATATGTTCACCATGCAGAAAAAAACATTGTTGACATCATCATATTGTGTTAGAGCTAGGCTCTATATTTGGCATCATTTAATATGTGTCAATAGTGACATAACAACTGAAGGTGATGTGGCAAAGCGTGATGACGTGGAAATTATAATGAGATAGCATGATGATGTGTCAAGAGATGACATGAAGATATGAAGTTATCTTTAGAGGAACTATTTTTTGCAAGAAAATCAAGTTGGAGGATCTCTCTTGAAGTACAAGCAGTGGCCATATGAAGACAAATCTATATTTAGCAAGTAAATCAAGCTTAGGAGATCAACTATATAGAGGCCAAGATCTCATTGAAGCTGTCTATGTGTGGAGCTATTTGAAGAAACAACTATACATGGAGAAGATTAGAGGCAAGATCATGAAGAGCTAAACTTGGATGAAGGAGGATTAAGTTTGGAAACTAGATGATTATGAGAACCAAACTTGGATGAATGAAAATCAAGTTTGGAAAGAAAAATTTAAAGATCATTTGAAGATTTTTTGAAGACTATCTTTGGTATGATAGAGACGTTCCATATGGGGTGTGACCCTTGCGAGGGTATTGCTAATAAGATGTGAGGATACGAGCTAGTTGCTAGTAGGTCGAGATCGGGAGGATTTGATTACATTGACTAAGATTTGAACACAGTGAGGAAGACTAGAGGCATCTACAGGTCTCATTGTAATGGAAGCTACGACTTCGTCAAGGCTAGTAGGTGGGCCGCATTGCAAGTTCGGTTACAACAGGAGTTGCAACGTCTAATTTGGGAAGGTATACAAATTAAGAGCTGCTGAGATTCTAAAAGAGGGAGGTGCTATATTTGGGATATTGAGACGTCTATATAAGAAACCTTACTCTAAGATTTAGGAGGAGCCACAGGAGAGAACCAAGTATATAGGTGAGTGAGAGTGGGCATTGGACAATCTAGAGAGGGTTCTTGTTTATTTTTGTGAGGTTGAGTGTGAGAGTTGTACTCATTTTTATTCCTCTATTTTAGTGGATTTTTATCTCCGGGCTTGGCTCCCCATACGTAGGCACATGTTGTCCCGAATTGGGTTACCAATTTCTGTGCCTCCTTTTTCTTTGGTTTCTGTGTGATTGTGTGAGTATTTGCATGAGAGATAGAGTGATTTCTAACCCACGATACACCCGTCGGAATGAACATACTGTATAGGAAAAGAATAACACAAAAGACAATATGTTTGTTAATAATTGAAATTATACTTAATCTAGAAAATTATCTTGCTCAAACACCCGTCGACATGCTCATGTTACAGTCCACAAGAAAATTATCTTGCTTAAACATTTTAAAAGGTTTTCCAAAGTATGAGCATCTTAAACCAAAATGTCTAAGATGCCTACCTGAAATGATATTGAAAACCTATAACACACAATTGCAAAGTCAGGTGATATACTAAGTCTTGAGGTCCAACATGGTAAAGAACAAAAAATAGGTAGTCATGGTTTTAATTTTTGTTCTAAATTTACAGCAGGTTCCATGCAATATCATTTGAATAATAGTTTATTAGCAACAATATCAGCTGATTAAATATGGAAGTAAATTGACTCAACTTCCAATTCATTATGTTTCTTGCAAAGTTTTAAACATTGCCAAAGAAAGTCTTACCTTCTCAAACCAACTCGTCCGTCTGCAATTCCCTTAAAAACATAAAAAAATATATTAAGTGATATGATCAAACTATCATTAAATTCAAGGAAAATTATTAGTTATACACTTACTAATTATATGTGAAAAATCTTTAAAAACTAAATCCACCAATGCTTACATCATTAGTATCCAACGATTCTAACAAAAGAACATGTTAAATAAATAAAAAATTTAATCGGTATGGAAAATAATGTAAATATATTAAAAAGATACAATACCTACAGTGTCTAGATCTTCAAGATCGTCCAAATTATAGGTTAGATCATTAAGAGTTATAACTTCTACAATAATAGCAAAATGTTAATGGAAAGATTGATAATAATTTGTATACAAATGAAATAATAAATAATATACCTAGAGGATATCCTAATAACCAACTTTGTGTACACATCAATGCCTCAATGGTATTTGGCTGAAGATGATTTCGATGAGGAGTCAACATTTTTCTACTCATGCTAAAAGAAGAATTTGAAGAAATTGTGGATATAGGAATGACATGAATATCCCTCGCAATAGCCTGCAAGGTTGGAAACTTCATCCCATTTACCTTCCACCATACCAAAATATCAAAGTTTGTTTTTGAATTAATCACCACATCATCTTCAAGATAATGATTTAAATCTGTTGTCACCATTACTTTAACCTTTTTCTTCTTTGCCTAAATGCTAAAAACTTTTCATCATCAAAATTAGCATTAACTTCTTTTGAAGAAACATTACTCTCATAGTACTCTTATCCTTAGAAGTATCATAAGCTTTCAACAACACAAGTATAATATCTCGAATTTTCTCAACTTTCTCATTATATTCTGAACCAAATATCTTGGAGAAATAAACTTCAATTGTATAAAAAAAGGATACGAGGATCTAAAACTGAAGTAATTGCCATCTTTTCATGTACTGCGCCCCAATACTTGTCATACTTCTCCATCATCATCATAGCCATTTTACTAATCATAGCATCATCATCATCAAGTACCATTGGTTCAAAGCTACCTTATTTGACAAAATTTTCTAAAGAATAAATTTGCAGTTGGATATTTTGTGGCAGAAAAGATTTCAGTGGTTGTGTAAAATATTTTTAGCTTCTCACATATTTTTTTAGCAAACTCCCAGTCAGTTTCATTTGGTAAACATTTGAATTGAGATTCACATTGTCTTAAAGGTAAAAATACATCCTTATGGATAATAGCAGTTTCTAACGTCATATATGTGGAGTTCCATCTAGTTGGGCAATCTAAAATCAATTTTTTGATATTTGAGAACTTCAACTATTTTGCCGTTTCTTCAAATTTCTCAACCCTTTTAGGTGTAGCAGACCAATAAACAACACCATCTCTAATCTTCTCAATCCCATCCTTAATAACATCAAGCCTATGTTTAACAATTATATTCAGAATGTTTGCACAACAACGCATATGCAAGAAACAACCAGACAACATCAAATTATTTTCTTCTAATTTATTTTTAACCTTAACAATCATAGCATCATCAGTAGAATAATTGTCAACCGTAATAGATGATAATTTCGGACAATATTCCAATCCGACATATATACATTGAACCAATGCTTGAGCTAACACTTGACTAGTATGAGGACATGGCACATACATAAACCTATTTACAAAAAGAAAGTAACATTGTGTGAGGACATGCCATATTAATTTAAAATATTTACAAAAGCAAGTAACATTGTAAGTAAAATTGACTATATAATTAATTAATTATTTAATAAGTCATAAAACATACCCCAAAAGTTGACTTTGTAATATGCATGAGTTATCCATCAAATGTGCGGTAACCACCATATATATATATATATATATATTTGGTTGCTTGAAGTCCACATGTCAGTTGTAAGTGCAATTTTACTCTTATTTTTCTCTAAGAATTTGATTGCCTTTGCTCTTTCAAGCTTATATAACTTCAAAATATCACTTATAGTATTGCACGTTGGATCTTTGAACAATGGTTGTAGAGAACCACAAAACTCCTGAAAAGCATGATGATCAACCATAGAGAGAGGATAACCATGAATTGTGATCATTGAAGGCAACCTATTTCTTGCCACATCTTGATCAAAGGCTTGACTTTTGAGATCTTAAGTCATAACATCTTTTGTTAATATCCTTTGTCTTGTATCCATATTGTATCTCCTTGTACATGTTTTTGAATGGTGGCGTAAATGATTTGTTCCCATCTTTGCATTGGCCAACAACTTCTTGCATTGCTTATATTCAGCCTTAATAATCCCATTCATTATTTTCTCGGTAAAAGTTTGCCAAAAATCACTAACTTTTCGATTGGAGTTTTCTTCATTGGTAGTTTGAATATCAAAAGCTTCAATTGGCACTGCAATTGAACTATGTCTGTGTGGGTTTTCAGCCTCAAATGGGGTAGGAGTTGACTCTTGCGATTCAAATTCTACTGGAATGAGATGAGTCCTTTCACTTGTTGATATATTGACAAACTATAAAAAAATTAACATCAAAATTTAGATGAGAAAACCAACTATATGTACTAAATAATAAGAAAAACAACTTCATAGCAAATAATAACAAATAATGTACGAAATCAAAATTCAAATTCAAAATCCAATGAAGAATGTGAATTTATACCCTGAACCTTTGGTTCAACCCTTGTTGAGGAGGTTCCAAAACCAATTAAATGAAAATTGAAAATGAGAAGGATCGGGGGACAATTAGCGGTCTCTCGGACTCTGATGAACTCTAGTCCCTTTTGTATCGGAGAGGTGGATGTAGAGGAGGAGGGAGAGGAGATGAGAGAGTTTGAGGCAGTAGCTGCGATGGAGACTCCGGTGAGTCCTAAATGGAGGTTGAGTGCGGCGGCGAGGGTGATTCCGTGAGTGGCTTTGATGCTTTGTTATGCCTTGAAACCAAACCAAAGAGGGCTAGCTGAGAAGAGTCAAGAGTGTCCGAGTGAGGGGTTAAGGATTTGCCGATTTGGGGGATTTTGTTTTGTTGTTTTTTTTGTTATTTTTAGGGATTTTGTTTAGTATTTAAAATTTGGGGAGATAAACTATTTTAATTTTGTTTTTTAAACTAAATCATGAAATTTATATTATTATTTGATATGTATAATAATTATCAATATTATAATTGGAATAATTTTATTTATTTATTTTTAATTGATCTCATTTAAAAATATTTTAAAATAATTAAAATAAAATATTTATTGGCCAAAAAGATAAACGCATATTCATTTTTTTATAATGCTAATAGTCAATATTAATGTTTTAAAATTTTTTAATACATAATTGTTTATCTTAAATGATATGTTCACATAAAAATTATATGTAACAAATTGATTTATACAAGATAACAATTTGATTGATTTTCATTAGCATCTATTTATAATTATATGTACCAAAACTTTAAAAGAAAATTATAATTTAAAAAATATTTATAAATAAAAATATTGATAATTTAAAAAATTGATAAATATTTGATATAAAAATATTGTTGAAATATAAACTTCAACTAATTGTAGATTATTAGAGGGATTGTATTGCAACAACATAAAAATATTTGTAATTTTGTTTTAAATTAATTACAAATTATTCAAAGGATTGACTTGCTAAACCACGAAGGTATTTATAATTTAATCCTAAATTAATTAGGATTTATTGAAAAGAACAATTTATAAAAAAAATATGTAGTATGAATTCATTTATTATAGTGTTTTTTATTAATTTATGAAGGATAAATATTATTAAATGAAATTAGAGAATCATCATAATTATGAGAGAATTTATAAATAATTTTTAAAATTTAGATTCAATGTGTTGTTTTTAAAAGTTTGAGGAACAATATACTTCATTAAATTTCAATTTTCAAACATTATTATCAAAATGATCACAATTATGTTGGTGCAAATATTATTTTTAATATATATTTATCTCTCCCGTGTATAGCTTGGGCATAACACTAGTAAACTATTATGACATTATTTTTTTTATATTTATTTTATAATGTTTATTTTTTAAAAAAATTTAATTATAATTCTTAATATACATCCAAAATTCAATTTTGATAATATTATGCTTTATCAAATATAAATTTAAAAATTAAATAAAATCCAAATAAATGTATTAAGAGTAAATTTAAACTATTTTTTTTCCCATGAAAATGGATCTTAGGTTAATTGTTGGGTAAATGTTTAGCTTTATAAAAAAAATTATATATATATATATATATATATAAGAGTACGGGTATGGGTATGGGTTTTACCCGTATCCTCTTCAACAGGTAAGGGTATGGGTAGGGTAGAGGCATACTTTTACCTGACTCGTTTCCGCTAAAAAAATAACGGGTAATGCCCTTACCTGTATCCGTACCCGATCAAAGAGGGTAATACCCTCTTTGAAGGGATACGAATACGGGTATACCCATCGGGTAAAGTACAGATTGCATTCTCTAGTTGGGTATGATATCTTGGTTTGGCCATGCAACATATAGTTCAAGGGTGGAGTAAGGAAGTTCAATTTCAACAAAATCAACTTAACGTGTGAGATGGAATCTGGATGTTTGAGGATCATAACTTTGATATAGACTTTAGTTGAGTGAATGGCCAAGAAAGACATATGGAGTACAGTGAGGTTGTAATTTATGAGAAGAAATTAAGGGATGCAACCAAAGAAAGCATAGGCAAGTAAAGATTCTTGCTTTACTTTAATTTGGGAAAGAACAATAGAGGCGAAGGTAGGGAGAATCATTATGAGCTTTAAGAAAAGCATATGATCATAATTTAAGAGGGAGATGAGTAACATAAAGAAGTGTCAAACTTGTCTCTACAATATGGTGATGTTGTCTCTAGGCTGGCATTGTGTTTAGGGGTATATAGTGGAGTAAGAAAATGAGAAATGCCAATGATTTTAGGGTGGAAAATCTCCTATATACAAGAGCCAAATGTTATAATAAGGGTATGAAAATTTTTCTATGATGGCTGTAAGTTTTTTCATTTATTTTTCTTTTTTGGATAAGGTGGACAAGTCATTCATCTTAACCAATGTTATGAGAGGGAGTTAATCCCTCAACCTCTTACTTGGAAGGGAAAGAGAGTTACCATTTACACAAAAAATATTTTCTTTTAAAGGGATAGAAAATATATTACTTTATATCTTCTTTTAAGAGGATACAAAAAATATTACTTTAGATTTGCTACTTTAGATATAAACGATATATACTTTATATAATAATCAATAAACATAAGATAATACTGAAACCCATCAATAGACTAGATAGGAGAGACACTGCAAATGTTCGAATAAATGGACTGAAGAGGTTTTATACATTTTATAGATGATATAGAAAAGGAAATTTGTGCATTTTATTGCAATTGCAAAAATCATAAAAAAAGCTAGCTAGTATATATATACATATATATATATATATATATATATATTTAATAAAAGTGGATAAACCACCTATTTTATTAAAAAACAAGTACAAAAGAAAGAAAGCAAAGGAACATTCTTCTAGTAGTGGATACAAATTAATAAAATGTTAGTTTGATACAAGAAAACGGACAAATTGATAGTTGACAAATAGGAATATTCATCCAAGTGGCATGAGCAGGAGGATGGTTAGCTGCAAAGCTTTTGGTTTTATCAAGGGAAATTGAATAAAAAAATTTTAAGAACTTATTTGAGAACTTAAACGGATGGATGATTGAGATAATGATGTTAATTTAGAGTAGAAACTTTGACAGTTGTGAAGGTGGCTGACAGATTTGTTGAAGGAGAGAGTGAGTAGGCTATTCATAGACACTGTCCATTGGTTTCCCTTCCACTATATGTGCCTCAAAACAATAAACTAGTAATGTAAAATACCATTTATGGGTATTTCAATAGAAATATCAAAACAGGTTATTAGTTCTTTCTCTCATTCTTGATCATATTGTAATGGGATGATGAATCTATTCCTTAACCTAAGGATTCAACTAAAATATTCTTAATTAGTACAATATAGAAGACGTTATCTTATTCTAAGGAATATGCACTTGTCCTAATACTCTTCTTTCTTAAACAAATTTGTTGAAAGCTCTTTTTTTCCATTGATTCCAAGATTTTGTCATTCATTCTCCTCTTGATCATCTTCTATTACTGATTTAATATTATATGCTTTTGATTCAATTCCTTGAAATCTTCCACCAGAAGTGGGTCCATCCTTCTTATGAGCATCGGATGAAGTAAGACTTTATCTTCTGAGACCATGGGAAAGAAGTTTCTTGCTTTATAATATATCAGTTTTTAGTAGCATTTTAGGGCTAGGGCAATAAGCTGAGACCCTGGCTTAGATAGTTGGTGATCTTGAAGGCTCGAATGTGGAATGAAAAGAAGACTTGAAACTGTTGGCAAGGAAATATTTGATGTTTATTAAAATAGGAATTGGAACAACTCATAGGATGTTTGAAAAAAAAAATAGATCATTTATATGACATTGGTTATTATTTTGATTTGTTAAGAAATAATTATTTTGCAAGGGTCAAAGATCTTGAAGGTGTGTCTTCCATTTCAATACTTGTTCAAATTAAAATAAAAACCACTCTTAGTATTGTAATTAGTTGACACACCAACAATAGTAAGTCAGATATTCTTCATGGGATAAAGAACAAAATTTTCTAGAAAATTTGATTGTTTATGTGGATTAATTAAGTCATCAAGGGTCATTAGTGAGCTTAAATTCTCTCCATATATGGCCTACAACAATCTCAAGTTGTTTTCTAATTGTTGCACCAGTAATAGAAACAAATTCAAGTAATCAACCAAATTTTATATAAGATCTCTCTCTTCTTTTTCCTTGTGTGTGTCTTTGCCTCCATGGTTTTAGATAAGTGCACTAATACCATAATGAATTACTTCAATACAAGTTCTTCCCATTTCAATATTTGGAAAAAGAAAATATTTTAATGTTATATTTTTATTGCAGATCATATGTTCTTTTATCTTATTATTTCTGTCATACTTTCTCCAATTGGATCTCTATTTTTCCTATAATTCCTTCTCAAATTTTTTATTTTGGAATGAATTTTTTGGGAACCACCTTCACATTAGAAGGATGGTAACTTTTTCCTTTGCAAAGTGAAGGATTGAGGGATCAACTCATTCTCATCATTGATTTTTCAAAATGAATTTCTTCCAAACTGGTTTATGATAGAAGAATAAAGTTGCATAGTTTATTAATGTAACCAACTTGGCGATTCATGTTAGTGATAACAATTCCAAAGGAGATGATAAACGTCTTGTAAATTTTATTATGTATCAAGAAAGGAATAAGGAAAAGAATGAAGCAAGAAACTAACCCTCCTCAAATTATAGCGAAAAAAAGGACAAAGAAAAAAAAATACCACATTCATTGATTGAAAAAAGCAGGTTATCATACAAGAAAAGCAAAATGGGTTCATAACAGTGTGTGCGTGTGGCTGTGAATTGATTCTTGGGCAATAAGCATAAGACAATGTCATTGGATGATATTGAAAGAGTAGTGATCAATATACATGGAGAATGTGAGATCATGAAAGATCATGAATTATTCAATAGCAGCTTTGAAAGCACAAGGAATAAAGGTCTTTATTGGATGTATGTATCTAGCAAGCTTTGTTGTTTTAGATTTATATGTTCATCATTAATATTGTTAGTTCCTCCGGTGTGGTTTGTGGGTATTAGGTAACACTTAAGCACTCATAGAAGTCTCACACAAACCAATAAAGAAAGAGCACACAAACAAACACAAGGAGACACACAACGTTGGTAACCCAGTTCAGCGTCCACTCGCCTACGTCTGGGGGGCCAAGCCCGGAGATAAACAATCCACTTAAAGAGGTAAAAATAGATGAGTACAAACACTTGTCACTCACACTCTCAATAATAAAGATCACTACCCTCTCTAGATTGTCTGGTGCTCACACACTCTCCTCAAAGAGTCACCCAAGAGTCACACCTACAATCTACGAGCAAGGTAGCTTATATAGACGCCTCAACGTCCCAAATATAGCACATACCTCTTTTAGAATCCCCTGACTACTAATTTAAAAAAACTCGCTGAAATTAGTCATTGCAACTCCCGTTGTAACATGAATTGCAACATGGCCCCGATCACGACTTGATCGAGTTCGGTTACATTGCGGACGACCTCAAGACCCATCAACCTCCCGGTCATGCTTAGTCTGAGTCGATGCAGCAAAATCTCCCGATCCCGACTGCCGGCAACTAGCCTACCTCCTCAGTTCCTCATCACTCAGTCCCCTCGCAAGGGGTGCACGTCTTTGTGCGTCTTCCATGAAACTTGCCAAACTTAGTCTTCAATTCACCTAAATTTGGTCTTCAAAGATTCTCCAAACTTGATCTTCAATTCACCCAAGTTTGGTCCTCAAATCTTGCCTTCAATAGACTTCAATCAATCTTCATCAAGGATTCTTCAAATCATATCTTGAATTAGTCTTCGTTCATACCATGAATAGATCTTTCTTTAATTAAGCTCCACCATATTTAGTCTTCAATCATATCTCTCTAAGTATGGTCTTGATATGATCTTGTCTTCATGTTTCCAAGAATAATTCCACCAAGATCTTCAAGATAGCTTCACCATGATCTTCAAGATATTTGGCTCCATGTTAGAGACTTACTAAAAATAACTCTACCAAGATCTTCAAGATGTTTGCCTTGCACTCCAAGTCTTCTTGCCATGTCACCATGCTTGCCACATCATCAATTATGCTTTGTCACCTTAGTTGCCATGTCACTTGGTCTAGGTGTCAAATCATGCCAATAAATAGTGCGGTTGCACTAACAAATATTAATTGCATTTATGAAATGTAAAACATTAATATTTTAACATAAATATTGAATGCTTAAGCGAATGAGGATAGTGAATAATAATTAGACATTATTGGATTTGTAGAAATAATGAAAATTATCATTATTTTTTAGATCATTGATTCATAGAGTGGGTGATTTTTTTTTAAATTTTATTTACATATACAAAGGTTCAAACTTGAAACTATGTGCGTAAGCAACTCAAGTCTTTACCACTTGGATCAACCTTCATTGGTAAACTTTGGCATTTTTATACAATGTTTTTAGAATGATTAAGTGAATGTGGAGTTTGCATAATATGAAAGGGAAAAAAATATTTGAAATGTTTTTTAAAAAACATTTTAAATAAAATATTAGCCAAGCCAAAGGCTAAGGAAGTTTAATAGCTATAATTCCATGAAAGCCAAGAGGGTATAGACATAAAATCACAATGCTTGAGAAAAAAAATATAAATATAATTCTAATCCATATATTTAATAGTTTAGGTTTTAATAACTAAGAAACATCAAGATGCAACAGAAGAACATCCTAGAGATCATTTCTCCAACATTACATATATTGTCTTTGTAGCATGAAAATTGGATTTAGCCTTTTGAAAACTTGAAATAAAAGTTGAGGAACAAGTCTAACTAATTTCAAATCATGATTAGTTTTTCACAATGGCATTTGGAATTAGGGAATATGGCAAAAGAGTCCATGGTGCTAGTGTCTCTATTGCTGAAGACAGAACTTTTCTACGGTAGGAGAGGGTTATCACAAAATTTTCTGCCGGGGCTCCCAAATATATGTGCACTCTTTTTGATAATCTTGCAGGTAGCCAACAATCTATCAATTCATGCAAGGTCAATGTAGAACTCATTCGCCAGCCACAACATAAAATCTCCACCTGCCACAAGTTTAAGAGTTTGTCTATTCATGATTATTGAGAAATAATACATTATAATAGAATAAATAGGATTGATAACATCACATAAACAAGTGATGAGTAATTAGTTAAACCTATATACTCTAAATTCTAAAGATCACTTGGAATCTGTGAAGTATTCATAAAATAATTGGTTTTAAGATCTCATTTATATTTCAAACATTTTCTAAATGATTTGCCTTGATAAATATTGACATGACCAATGCAATAGGTTATATATATATATATAAAATTAATAAAAGCTCAAATTAACTTAAAAGATAAATCATAATTAATACCGAGTCGAGAAAAGCAAGGATCGAGCAATTTAAACCTTCACATAATTATTTCTAGAAAATTAGCTAGTAATTAACTTTGTAAAACATTGCTAACATTCAAATAAATCAAATTAAAAAAAAAATAAAGAAAGAGAGTTCTATTAAATAGTTATCAAAGTATTTTCTTTATGTCTAAACAACTTACCTCATTTTCATTCTCAAGATTGAGTTTTTTTTAGAGATATTTTTGGAAGAGAAAATTTGGTTCATTGGCATCTCTGAGACAAAAAAAAACAATACTTATAACAGGAGCATTAACTAGAAGACCATTAGATTATAGAACATTAAACAATAATATCTTTAAGATAAACCCATTTGCGATGATTATAAAAATTTTACTATCGAAATATGCATTATTTCATGTTAATTATTTTAGCATCAAATTTGTTCCCATGAAACAATGATCTAGGTATGTTGGTGGCATGCACAATAGTAAGCTTGTCCATATTAAAGTCATATATTGGTGTCATGGTTTCTGTTAAGTCTGATGATGTGGATTGGCATTATATGACAAGTAAAATGGTGACATGGCATAAGAATGATGACGTGGCTAGAAATGACTCATCAAAAGAAATGGTGACTAGGATGATGATGTGGCAAAGGATGAGGTCATGACATGTGATGAAGATCTAGGTGGAGATTTTATTGTTGCACATACAAATCACATTACCAACATCATGCATTTTTCCTAGTCTTTATGATTATTATCCTTTCTTTTTGTACAAACTACTCCTTCTAGTTGTTTTAATTGTAGGAAGCAGGAATTGAACCCTGGAGACTGTAGAGATACATAACTTGCCTGTGGACTGCGAGAAGTACCTGTGGTCTGTAAAGTGACTGAGGCCTAGCTTTTATCTTTTGGCTATAAAAAGGACCAAAGGGGCTTTCGGGTAAAAGGGAGAGAGGGTTAGGAGGAAAAGGGCTGGCGGCTAGAAAGGTAGAAAAGAAAATCTGAAGATTGGAAGGAGGCTGAAGGAGGAAAAGAGAGCTGAAGATTGGAGAACACACTCCTGTAGACATCATACGGAGTTTTTCAGCCTTGTTGTGCTGCTTTTTGTGAAATATATATTCTTTCTAGTTGTCTTTGTGACTGAGATGATGTGTGTGTGAAACTTTACTTAGGTTTGGGATTAGCCCAAGGTGCTATGTGTGTGATGTGTTGATACTTTATGTATGGATCTCTTATGTTTAATGGTAGATTTCTTGAGTTGATTTCTGATTTGTGTACACAGCTTGTGATTGTGAAAGCATTGCTTGCTATCTTAGAGATCTAGGTTAACTGAAAGGATAACTTGGGTCTTAAAACCTCATTAATCACACTGAACCTGCTGAAAGGTAGTTCTTAAGGGCTTATTACTTAATCACTGTATTTATTCAGGTTTTGAGAAGGGTTCATCTACCACGAAAGTAGGAGGTAGCCTTGATCAAGCCCAACTTGTTATCTCTTGAAAGAGAGTGACAAGTAGCTTAGGATGAATGCCCTTCAAGAGATCTACCCAAATCTAGTCTAGATCCAACACATCATTTATGTTAAACCTTGTGGTGAGTTCCCAAACCTAAGTCTATTTTAACCTGAAGCATAATCCATAGCCCTGTGTTCCTCTCGGCCTTGATTGTGTTTTATTCCCTGCTTCTTGTTATTTCCAATCCCTATCTTTTTAATTGTCTAGATACCCCTTTGTTGCAATAGGTTGGTAATCATACTTGGTCCTCGTGGGATCGATACTTATTTACTATTTGGCAAAACCGTGTGCTTGCGGTTGTGCAACAAGTTCTTGGCGCCATTGCCGGGGACCATAGTGTTGATATTAATTGATTTGCAACCTGGTTAGACTAGGCATTTTATTCTCTGTTTTTCCAAATTAGTCCAATTCACTTAACTTGTTTCGTTTCTTTGCAGGTTAATTCTCATTCTATGCAAAGAAATCGAAGTCTTGGAAGTTTCTTGGAACCAAATCTAGAATTTGAGAAGGGTTTCCGACTTCAATATCAAAGGAAAGAAAAGCTTAAAGAGTCCTCACAAGTATCAAACATGGAAGATAACAGTAAAACTTTGAGAGATTTTGCAGCCCCGAGTGCCCAAGGATTGCAATCCAGCATTGCAAGACCACCTGTTGAAGCAAACAATTTTCAGTTACAGCCAGCACTTATGTCATTAATTCAGCAGAATCAGTTTGGAGGATCACCAGTAGAAGATCCACACCTGCATCTCTCTGTTTTCCTTGAATACTGCGACACTGTTAAGCTCAATGGAGTCCCACAAGATGCAGTTAGACTCAGACTTTTTCCTTTCTCATTACGGGACAAGGCTCGAGCTTGGTTACACTCATTACCTGAAGGCTCTATCAAAACATGGGATCAATTGCTCCAAATTTTCCTTTCTAAATATTTCCCGCCAAGCAAAACAGCCTAGTTGCGGAACCAGATCACTGGTTTTTATCAAAAGGATGGTGAATTGTTGTATGAGGCTTGGGACAGATTCAAGGAGCTTATGAGACTATGCCCACACCATGGCTTGGAGAAATGGCTAGTTGTTCAAACATTCTACAGTGGATTAAACTATAACTCTCGCATTTTAGTTGATGCTATATCAGGAGGAGCTTTGATGAACAAAAAAGTGGATGACGCTTATAATTTGATTGAAGACATGGCTCTCAACTACTGCCAATGGGTAAGTGAAAGAAACACAACTCCAAAACCTGCAGGAAGACATGAGGTGGAGGCCTTAAACCTAATTGCAGCCAAGGTGGATGCTCTAACTCAAAAATTTGACAAACTGAATGCAAATGCTCCAACTATCACCAATGTCACATGTGAAATCTGTGGTTCTATAGGACACTTAGCTACAAACTGTCAGTTGATCGCATCCCCATCTTCAGAACCATCCATGGAGCAAATGAATTATCTAAACAACTTTAGTCAGAGACCTGTCAATGATCCATTCTCTAACACTTACAACCCTGGTTGGCGAAATCATCCTAATTTTTCTTACAAGAACAATCAACCTCATTTTGAGCAAAATTTCAGCTCTAATGTTCCTAGACAGCCACCAGGATTCCAGCAGAGAATTTCCAATCCACAACCTGTGCAAAAATCAAATTTAGAGGCTTTGCTAGAGAACTTTGTTGCAACATAAGCCAAGCAAAATGAAGAGTTCAAGCAACAAGGTCAAGTCATGAATGAAGCAATTCGGCAGCTTACTTCTAAGGTTGATTCCTTGGCTACCCACAACAAAATGCTGGAAAATCAGATTGCTTAATAAGCTAGTTTTTCATCCAGACCCCCAGGGATGTTTCCAGGAAAACCAGAAATTAATCCAAGTGAGCATTGCAAAGCTATAACTCTAAGGAGTGGAAACAATTGGAAGATCCCAAGTCAAAACAAGCTGAAAATGAAAACATTGGGGTGAATCCAGTTGAAAAAAATGATATACAACAGCAAATGGCTGAAGAAAATAGTGGAGATGCAGAGATAGTTGATGAGGCACCAAGATACACACCCCCAAAACCTTACGTGCCACTAGTGTCATTTCCACAAAGACTAGCCAAGGCCAAGTTGGACAAGCAATTTCCACCAGTGCCACCAGTCTCCTACAACATGTTGTCAAGAATAGCTGTTACAACAACATCCAACTGAAGGTTCAGAAGAAGAGCAGAAATCAGCAGTGTTGGAAGTGTAAGAAAAGGGGTCATCTTCAAAACAACTGTGAAGAGAAACATGAATCTGGACCTGACAAAAATGAAGGTTCCGTTAAGAAAAACACCATCAAATATGTTAGCTTCAAGACACAGACTGAATCAAATCACCCTAGTCAAAGAAGACAGAATAAGTCTGGGCATAATTCCTTGTGCGGAGTTGCATACACCTCTGCAAGGAAACCCTCAAGAGAAGACTGGTATTTTGATAATGGATGTTCAAGACATATGACAGGTAACAAAAGTCTTATTCAGAATTATAAACGGTGCTCAGTTGGGGAAGTTACGTTTGGAGATGGGCAGAAGAGTGAAGTCGTAGGTAAAGGAACACTATTGTTACCTGGTCTACCAGATTTGAAAAATGTGCTACATGTAGATGGGCTGAAAGTAAATCTTATGAGTATCAGCAAGCTGTATGATCAGAATATGATTGTGAAATTCACTAAAGACAAGTGTAGTGTATATGATACTACCGACAAGTGTATCCTAACAGGTGCAAGGTCTTTAGACAACTGCTATCTTCTTCAAAAGTCATATCAATGTTACAACACCTCTTGCAACATGACAGAAGTCTGGCATCGGAAGCTTGGGCATGTCAACTACAAAAGTCTAATAAAGATTATCGAACTTGGAGCTGTAAGAGGGATACCCAAGTTAAAAAAGATAGAGAATAAGGTTTGTGGTACTTGTCAGAAGAACAAACAAAAATAAGTTTGGAATTACTACACATGGACTTGGTTGGTCCTACACAAGAAGAAAGTATGTCAGGAAGCAGATACATATTTGTTTGTGTTGATGACTACTCCTGATTTACCTGGGTTGAGTTTTTAAAAGATAAGTTAGAAGCATTTGTAGTATTCAAGAAGTTGTGTCTTCAGGTTCAAAACGAAAAACATCGTCAGATTGGCAGAATCATAAGAATTAGAAGTGATCATGGAAAGGAATTTGAAAATAGTCATTTTTCAGAATTTTGTGAAAAGCATGGGATACATTATGAATTTTCAGCACCAAAAACACCTCAACAAAATGGAGTAGTCGAACGAAAGAATCGAACTCTCCAAGAGATGGCCAGAGCTATGCTGAATGATAAGAAACTTCCAACAAAATTCTAGGCAGAAGCAGTAAATACAGCCTGTTACATTCTGAATAGAGTTTATCTTCGTCCAGGTTCTGAGCAGACTCCATATGAAGTGTGGAAAGGCAAAAAACCTAATCTCAGATACTTTTATGTGTTTGGAAGCAAATGCTACATTCTGAATGACAGAGAACAACTGGGAAAGTTTGATGAAAAGAGTGATGAAGGAATCTTCTTTGGTTATTTCATAAACAGTCGTGCCTATCGTGTGTTCAATTCATGAATTGAGAAAATAATGGAAACCTACAATGTTGTTGTTGATGATATTTGTGAAGAAGCAACTGGCTATGAGTCTCAAAACATCCAGGCAGAGCCAGATAACCATCAGACCATCATTTCCAATGAGGATGATATTCAGCAGCATGTTGCAACACCTGTTCCAACACTAGGTATATCACCTGAAGTTGCTCTTGAAACTGCCAGACAAATGGAATAAACAGATGTTGTAACTCAAGAAGACACTACCACGGAATCCAATGAAGACAGTGAAGAAGACAATGATTGAGAACCATCATCCACAGTAAAGAAGAATCATCCAATCCAGGATGTGATTGGTAGCATCAATGAAGGAAGACGCACTAGGAACAGTAAGAAGATAGACTATCAGGAGCTGGTAGGATACATGTGTTATACCTCACTTATAGAGCCAAGGAACGTAACTGAAGCCCTGAAAGATGAATACTGGATTGTGGCTATGCAAGAAGAACTGAATCAATTTAACAGAAATAATGTCTGGGCTCTTGTTCCACTGCCAGTAGGTGTGAATATCATTGGGACAAAATGGATCTTTAAGAATAAAACTGATGACAAAGGGAATGTTACCAGAAACAAAAGCATGATTGGTTGCTCAAGGTTACTCCCAAGTGGAAGGGATAGACTTTGATGAAACCTTCGCCCCAGTAGCTCGTCTCGAATCCATTAGACTAATGTTAGCCATTGCATGCAGCATGGGATTCAAACTCTATCAGATGGATGTCAAAAGTGCCTTCCTAAATGGTTTTCTGAATGAAGAAGTATATGTTGAGCAACCAAAAGGGTTTGAAGACTATCAGCATCTTGATCATGTATTCAAGTTACAAAAAGCTCTCTATGGATTAAACCAAGCACCCAGGGCTTGGTATGAACGTCTCACAAAATATCTGCTTGAAAAAGGTTACCAAAGAGGAGGCGTTGACAAGACCTTGTTTAATAAGAAGATCGGGTCCAACATTATGGTTGTCCAAATATATGTTGATGATATTGTTTTTGGTTCCACATCACAGGACCAAGTTGATCAATTTGTTTTACAGATGCAGCAAGAATTTGAAATGAGTATGGTAGGAGAGCTCAGTCACTTCCTAGGATTCCAGATCAAGCAAAGCAAGAATGGTATCTTCATCACTCAGAGTAAATATGCAAAGAATCTGGTAAAGAAGTTTGGGTTGGAAAAAGCAAGACATGTCAGGACACCGATGAGTATCACTGAGAAACTTACCAAGGATGAACATAGGAAAGACGTAGACCCCAGCCTATATAGAAGTATGATCTGCAGTCTACTTTACCTCACAGCTAGCCGACCAGACATTTGTTTCAGCGTTGGTGTTTATGCTCGATATCAAGCTTCACCAAAGGAATCACATCTGACAGTTGTTAAAAGAATTATTAGATATATCAGTGGGACAACAGAGTTTGGCATTTGGTATTCTCATAACTCAAATACACACTTGGCTGGTTATAGTGATGCTGATTGGGCTGGAAATGTAGATGATCGGAAAAGCACCTCAGGAGGATGCTTTTATTTGGGAAACAATCTAGTTACCTGGTACAGTAAGAAGCAAAGTTCAATCTCACTGTATACTGCAGAAGATGAATATATAGCAGCCGGAAGTTGTTGCACACAACTAATATGGATGAAGAGATGATTGAGGATTATGGTCTCCAGCAAGGACAACTAACTATCTTTGTGACAACAAAAGTGCAATTCACATCTCCAAAAATCCTATTCAACATTCTCACACCAAACACATTGATATCCGGCATCATTTCATACGTGACTTAGTGGAAAACAAGACTATCGTGCTAGATCATGTTGTAACTGACAAGCAATTGGCCGACATTTTTACAAAACTACTTGAGGCTTCCCGATATGAATATCTAAGGGTGCCTTAGGTCTCTACCAAATGTAATTACTGGTCAACGGGCTCTTCAAACGAGTGTGTTTCTTTTCTAGTTTATTTTTCATTTGCAGTATGTCCGTCCTTGAGGGGGAGCCTGTATGGTGTGCTTTCTGTTTTTGAACATCCTTTGCCATACAGGGAGAGTCTCCAGCAGCAATGGAGCAACTTAGGGGGAGTTTTGAAGATCACTTTGCCATGACTCTGACACAAAGGGGGAGATAGGACTGATGTTGACTAATTTTTTTGTGTCTTTTGTTCAGTATGTTGGACTGGACTGATTACTGTTTCTGTTTGTAATATCTAGTTGATTGTTTGTCTGTTATGTCATGTATTCATCAACTAGTTGTTTGTAATTTGTTATTCAATCAGTCCTGTAATAGTCCTAAAGTCATGTCCAGTTGTCAGTACATGTTGTAACATGGTGTTGTAACAAGCATCAGTCTGACAGGAGCAGAATCAAGAGGGTTGTGTCAAATAATGCCAAAGGGGGAGATTGTTAAGTCTGATAACGTGGATTGGCATTATATGACAAGCCAAATGGTGACATGGCATGAGGATGATGACGTGGCTAGAAATGACTCATCAAAAGAAATAGTGACTAGGATGATGATGTGGCAAAGGATGAGGTCATGACATGTGATGAAGATCTAGGTGGAGATTTTATGAAGATCAAGGTTGAAGATTTTATTTGGTAGATATTCCTCTCAATACAATCATGTGATGATAAACTATTTTTGGTAAGTGCATCAAGACTATAGGATCTCTTCAAAAAGGGTAAGTTTTATTTTAGGTATGATTATCTATCCTTGGTAAGATCCGGGATGATTATTCATATCTTTGATAGATGTTCTTTTTAGAAAGATCTATTTGAAGAGAGAGGAATATTCTATTATTGGCAAGAGTTCAAGATCATGAAGATTATATGAAGCTATTAAAAGACACAAGATTTAGTTTGATGTGAAGCTATTTGAAGACACAAACTAAATAAGGTAAAGACATGCCAAGGAGATTATCAAGACCATATTTAGCATTACTAATTGAAGAAAGATCCAAGAGCTATCTATGGGTGGAACTATTCATGGAGACCAATCATGTGTGGAGATTGATTGAAGATTGCATAAGATATGATTAGAGATTTGGAGATCCAAGCATGGATGATTGAAGATCATGCTTGAAGATATTGAAGACTAAACTTGGATGAAGATGAGATCAAGTTTAGTAACAATATTTCATATGCCAAAAGAAGATCATTTGGAAGACCAAACTTGGGCCAAGTTTGGAAAGAAGATCGGGAGATCTTCGATGGCTATCTTTGGTGAGATGGTCGCATGTGCCTTGGTGGGCACGCCCCTCGAGAGAGGGAGATCTTCTGAAGTGATGTGAGGAAGGAAACAGTTGTAGGCAGGAGGAGCTCAGGTCGAGTCAACTGCTATGAGGCGGAATGAAGGAACCGGGAGGTTGAAGGTCGCAGATTTGGGTGCATTTGGCTAGAACTAAGTCATGTTCAGTAAGGTGGGTCATGTTGCAACTGGGTGTTGCAACATCTAACTTTGGAAGGTGTCCAAGTTAGGAAGCTGCGGAGAATTCTAAAAGAGGTAACTTTGTGGACGTGGGTGCGTCTATATAAGAGATCTTGCTTGAAGATTTAGGATGAACCAATGGTGAAAGACTCTTCGGTGAGAGTTGAGAGTATGGCCGTCGGGCAATCTTGAGAGGATATTCTTTGTATTGAAAGAGTGAGTGAGTGTTGTATTCCTTGTTCCTATACCTCTTTTATTGGATTGTTTCTCCGAGTCTGGCCCCCAGATGTAGGCAAGGTTGTGCTGAACTGGGTTACCAATTTGCTTGTCTCCTTTATCTTTTTTTTGAGTGTGTGTGAGTTTTTGATCTTTGAGTAAGTTTTTGAGTAAACTTAGCACATCACACCCCCACCAGAACCATCAGTTTCAATGTAAGATCATAAAGGTAACTACTGTTGTGCATTAATCTCGGTTGAGGAAACCTATATCAAGCCCTATAGTTGATCTTTATTTTAATATATGACGACTGGAATAGTAGGTGCAAACTATTCTTCAAGGCCAAAATATTTCTTATTTTGAAGGGTGACCGTGTGCCCTCTAAAGAATTTCTTAGAAAAAATGATTAGAAGCAAATGAAATGCATTAACCATTATTACTATATTAACCATTATTACTATATCATTCAATGACGAAAGTTTTTGTATGCATGTTTCCAATATGGTCTCATATGTTTTAAATTTTTTATTTTTAATTTTGTAATCCTTCTTCATATCATGTTTCAAACCAAGAAGATATATGATCCTAACTCTATCTAGTAAATAAAAAATATCCATTTCATTTCAGAACTAAATAATGAAAATCATTTAGATTTTTCAAGCCATTGTAATATCTTTTTTTGACACAATTATAAAAAGCCCATTTATTTAAGCTTGAAGGAGGATGCTTCTTTCAAAACTAGTTTACAACAAAATATCACCTAGTTGGAAAACTATTTAAATGTTATAATATGCTTTTAAGTTATGAAATGTTATTAAGTTTTGCAAAACTCTATTCTTTGGAAATTTTTAAGGGTACATTTTCATTATCTGATTTCCTTAGGCATGGATGTTTTGTATGTCTAATGATCTCAATTCCTTTTTCCAAACATAATTTTCTAATAATGGGAAACTAATATATTGTAGGGAAATAGCTCATTAAAACATTTTAAAATTATAATGTATTAGACACAATATAAAGAATTTTAAAAATACACAACCCTTATAATAATGTACTTTGTACTTTATTCCCCTTTCTATTCTAAGTTCAAGGGTTCGAATCCTACTTGTGGGGAAAGGCAAAGTTTTATTAAAAACCCATGGATTAAAGTCTTTTAAAAATATTATTTAAATATACATTCATAAATATGGGGAAGACAAAGAAATGACATTCCATGCATGCATGATTTTGACAGAAAAATAAAGCAAAGGCTCACTTAATTCTTAAATAAGGTGTAGATATTTGAGGTAGTGATTCATTGGCTTCCCTGAAAAACATATCATATTACATAAGGAAATAGTCTATTAGTAATTCAAAATTTCATAAAAACTCTCATAAGGAAAAGTATAAGTAAAGTAGACTGATTCTTACATAGTATTATATGCCACCAAATTAAACCATAGTGGGTTAGTCCTCCTATCTTTCCTAGTGGCTTCAACATCACCAAGTGCTTGAGCAGAAATTTGAGGACCAACAATCCTAATACTATTCATTTTATTTATAAGTTCTTCATAATCAGCTTTGTTTATTGTAGATGTTGGATTCAAAAAAGATTCTTTTTGTGAGGATTTCTGTGTACCATAATGTGTGTTGGTACACTAAAAAATTGAAATTTAGACAAATAGTTTGTTCTATACACAAAATTTTAAAAGAAACCACATATATTGCACAATATGAGATTTAAACAAATAGAATGCTTATATTTGAAGTTCAACAAATGGCAATTTGTGCATTAGTGTGAACATCAATAACATTTTACACACTTCAAAATTTTGCGACATTCAAATATTCATTTGTCAATTATAATAATACAAAATAACTTAGCATAAACATCAATTAATAAATATGTTCAAGATAATCTTGGTTAAGTCAATACAAAAAAGTTAAAGTTTCAGCATGTCTATAAAATGCTTAATTGTTGAGATGTCCATGATGCACATTTTTAAAGATTTCCATATTAGATTGAAGGCAATTAACATAGTAACAATTATGTTAATAGTTAATTCAAAATAATTATAAACATTGAATTATCCAAATAACATACTTACTTTTCTAGTCCTTTTGATGAAATTTATCTTAGCAAGGGTCTCCACTGAGATCAAGTTCATTTCATGGTTTATGTAAATCTCATGGGATCTTTGAGTTCTAGAACTGCTAGCACTCGATTGAGTTAAGCTGCCAGTTTTTCTATAAGTTGTTGTTCTTTTTCTGGTCACGTTCGTCTGGTTTCCTCTATTAAGAGTATTAACCAATAGAGATGAAGCCGACCTTTCTTTCATTTTATCAGAAATTGAAACCAAGGGCACAACTTTAGGAGAGTCAACATTCACTTTTTTACAAGGAAATATTTTAGGCATTGTTTTTTGTAGTCTGTGAATAGGCTTGTAAAAGTAAAATATTACAAAATCTAGTGAAACTTAAATTAACTGAATGCAAGACATCATCAAAGACTATTTCATAGCATCAAATAATTGATTTAGACAGAAATAATATCTTAAATATGTATATTATATGTAATATTAATATCTAGTTATTGTGATTTGTTACAAAATGATCTCAATGGGTGGATTAAAATTAAAAATAATTACAAAAAAATGCTATTGCAACAAAAAATCTAGAAATAATTTCAAAGTTTTGGAGCTAACTCTTGAAAACTAAAGATGAACATTAAGAAGAAAATAAAATTTTCATTTCTTCACTTCTAATTGTTAATGGAAGATGCTTGAAATATATAAGATATTGCTGGAAGTACGGTAACCATTAAACATAATTTTTTTGTAAAATTCTTAATTTGTTCTTTAAAGCTAGTGACTTATGCTCGTTGACCCGTTTTCCTTCAAGTGAGACCTTTAAAAACCAAAAATCCATCGCTTGAAAAATTACCAGAATACCCTTGTTAGGCCATGTCCCATTTGTCCAGAAAGACACTGGCTTGCTCCTCAATACGCCAAGCATCAATAATCATTTCAAACATATTAATTGTTAGAAATATATATAACAAGCAATAAAAGGTGAGAAATTTACAAGAGCTTTGTGGGTTCAGAATGGTGACAATAACTCCTCTTTCTTCTTTAATCCTGTCCGTTTTCGTAATCATTATAATTTTATTTCTAATATTACAGATTCCAGAGGTAATAGTCATACTGATCATGCGAGTATTGCTCGGACTTTCATTAATTTTTTCTCAGATCTTTGGAATGATTTGTTGGGAAGGAACATTCAGGAGATAATTGGTGAGATCCCGGATGAACTCCCTCGAGTTTCTTTCAGAGATGGAGAAGAATTAATTAAAGAAGTTACTAAGAAGGAAGTCTATGAGGTTCTTTACTCTCTCCCTACTGGTAAGAGTCCCGGCCTTGATGGATTCAACGTTGAATTCTATCGTTTCTACTGGAATGAGATTGGAGATGCTCTTTTCTCAGCAATCAGGTATTTTTTCTCTCATTCTTCTATGTGATGCGGACCTGATTGATGAGCTAGCTTGCGCCTACCTGGACAAGTGGGATGCGATGACCTAGGCGGGGTCATTTTCATAATTTTCCTAAAGAGGTAATTTTGGTGATCAGAGGACCCCATTAGATGGAAAACAGGTCAACAAGCAAAAGTCATTTATGGAAAGATTTCCTCATCTGGGCCTCGAAAACAACAATTTTGCCGTTTATGGAAAGATTTCCTCTATCGATATCTTGGGCTGAAGATCTCTGATTGAGACGCTGTTTTTGTCATTCGCTATGTTTGGTTTTTAATTTCTATTCTATGGTGTCAATTGCGAATTTTCTATTTTTGGAAAATTTTCGATTTATTTCTCTTTTAGTGTTTCTTGTTAGTATATTTATTTGTAAGCCTTCGGGCTATGAAGGCAGCTTGAATTTGAAATAAAATTGATATGTTTTTCCTCTAAATTCTTGGGTATTCTTAGACTAAACAAGATTTAGGTTTCCATTTCGTTGTTGACTTGGGTATTCATATACTAAACAAGTCCTCAACTATATCCCGCTGCGTCACTATGCCTAGCACTTGGGGTAGAACTTTTATTGCTCTGATCCCTAAGAAATCTAACCCTAAGTTTGCTGCTGACTACGGTCCAATCTCTTTATGCAATGTGTGCTATAAAATTATATCGAAAATCCTTGCTAATCGTTTGAGAAGCATTCTTCCTAATTTGATTGGGAAAGAATAGTGTGGGTTTGTTAATGGTCGTACCCCTTTTGATAACATTATTACTCTCCAAGAAGTGGCTCATTCGATTGACAATGATACCAACTCCCCTAGGATGTTGATTAAGTTAGACATTGCTAAAGCCTATGACACTATGAGTTGGTCAGCAATTCTTGCTACCTTAACTAAAATGGGTTTCCCTGGTAGTTGGATTAGTTGGATCAATGCTTGCATTTGCAACGTCTCCTATGCTCTCCTGATCAATAAGACTCCCACTTCCTGGTTCTCTTCTAGTAGAGGTCTTAGGCAGGGAGATCCTATATCTCCTTACCTATTTATACTAGTGGCCCAGAATCTCACCACAATGTTTAATTATGCTTTGAAAACCAACATGATTCCAGGCTTCAATTCAAGTCTTAGAGATTACTTCAATCATTTCATGTTTGCTGATGACCTCATTATTATTCCTGAAGCCTCTAGAAAGTCTGCTAGAAACATTAAAAAATGCCTATCTTTTTATGGTAATCTTACAGGTCAAAGAATCAATAATTCCAAATTTGAGATTATTTTTCCTAACCGTTTTAATAGGCATCTTTACAGTCGAATTTCCAGCATCCTTGATTATAAGGTTGGTTCCTTCCCAATCACTTACTTGGGTATTCTGATGTCCCCTAAAAGATTGGCACTCTCTTGTTTTACATAAATGGTGGACAAGATTGAGAAGTCAATTTCCTTTTGGAAGAAATCAAGAATTTCCCCTGCAGGGAAGACTACTTATCAACTCTTCTGTTATGATAGCTCCTTTATATTATCTTTCAGTTTACCCGGTTCCTAACTTTGTTCTTGATCGGATTACTAAGGCTGCCAAGAACCTTTTTTGGTCTAAGGATAGCAATTGAAATGGCATCAACTCAGTTAGTTGGGATGAAATGACTCTTAATCGATTTGAGGGGGGATTGTCAATCTGAAATCTGGGTTTATTGAAAATATCTATTATGGCCAAGAATCTGCTTAGCATGCTCAGTTTTAATAATATTTGGTGGGTTTCTATTATGGAAAACAAATATGGTACTTTTTATATTTGGAAGGGTTCTGCTCCTGCGAAGTGCTCCTGGTTTTATAGAGGGTTGTATCATAATCTTGTGGTTATTAGACCTTTCCTTTGGATCAACTTTGTTAATCCTAATATAACCTCTTTCCTCAATGATCCTTGGTATTTTGAGATTCCTATTGCTATCAAACCTACTTATTGAAATATGGAGCTTGATTATGAGAACACTCAAATTTCTGAGCTGATTGTTGACAGTCATTAGAACATATCCAAATTGCATCTTATTTTTGGCAAATATATTAATGATAATACTCTCGGTCAAAGAAGTATTTGTTTTGAGCAAGGTAACCACTGGGTCTGGTTCTCCAAGTCAAGGGTACAAAATTATCCTCTATGATATATTCTTGTTTTAATGATAAAAAAGTTTCTAGAGATGGTTGGGATGGTTGGGGTAAGATCTGGAGTCTTAAAGTTGCTCCCTGGGTTAAACATTTTCTGTGGTTATTGTTTCATAATACTGTAAAGACTAATGAGTATCTCTATCGTTTGAACTTGGGGCAGCAAACTTTGTGTACATTTTGTAATTTGTTTACTGAGACTGTGGAGCATCTATTTCTCAATTGTCATAAGTCTCAGGAGATTTGGAGCCTCTCAAGCTCTACTGCTAGAAAAAATATCAATATGTCTGATGGGGTTTCATCGGGTTTTTGGCTGAGCCAAGAACTATCTGGTAATGACATTTATACTCAGTCAGTGATAGCAGCTACCTTGTGGTTTATTTGGAAAGCAAGATGTAATGAAATTTTCAGAACCGAGGATCTGGATTGTCAGTTGGTCGCTAATAGGGCCGTAAGGCATACCAGGGAGTATTTCTTGACTTTCTCTCCTCTTGGGAGGAAAAACTTTATCATGGCTAATTTCTTTGATTCTGATAGTCCTATTATTCTCACAGCTTCAGTAGTTTCTGTAGACCTATCCATTGCGGGCCTTGGATTTATTGTCTCAGATCACACCTCCAAACTGTTATATGCTGGTTGCTGTGAGTGTCCTGTGACATCAGCTGAGGATGCAGCAGCTAAAGCTCTCTGTTTTGCTTTATAGGTAATGATCAACTGGAACCTGAACATCACTTTCAAGACCATTTTGTCTCCCAACGCAGAATTAATCAAGGCAATCAAGCAAGGATCATACTCGGAAGCCTGGAGAGTGAACCTGCAGATTCAAGTCATTAAAGGCCTCCTTGTGGAGTTAGGCGTATCCTCTGCGCATTCTATTCCTTTAAGTTGGAGTCGGGCCCCCTCTTCTTTAGCCATTCATGGCCTCAATCACCATAAAGTATGTGAGAGGATTTTAAAAATGAAAAGATATTAATGTAATAAGCACCACTTGTAATACAACTAATGAGAGCTTATCATTTGTAATTTCATTAATTAATGAATGATTATTTTATTCTATTTGAAAAGATGTCTAATTAATGAAATAGTGTCTCATTAGTAAAGTGGTGTGTCTATTTAATGAAGTGGTGTCTCATTAATGAAATAATGTGTCATTTTATTGAAGTGGTATAATGAAATGATGTGTCTTTTTAAATGACACTCATTATTGAAGTGGTGTGTCTCTTTACTAAACACCACTTCATTCCTATAAAAATAATCTCCTACCATCATTCAAGTGAATTGAATGAAAAACAAACTCCTCACAAGTTAATTTGCTTTGTTCTTTGAGTGCACAAAAGATAGAAGCAAACTTTCACTTTGTAAAAACCATTGTTGTCTTTGCTTGAGTTTGGAAGTGCAAACCATACTCAAGGGTCTTCATTGTATCCTAAAGGAAATTCGCCATTCAATCCATTTTGCATCCAAGGTTTGAAATTAGGTGGAGGCGAATTAAGCCTAAAGGAAAGTGTTTCCCACGCCTTGAAGACTTGTGCACTACATTCTTTCTAATCTCTTCCTCTTTATTCCTCAAAGAACCATCTCCACCAACAATCTTTAGGCTTAATTCCTCTTACAACAAATGGCTTCTTTGAAGGATTTAACCATGAACTTTGTGAAGTTGGAGAGGTTTTGATGCGGGATGTATTGAGGAGATGGCATGCGCGTTCATGCGGAAGTGGGACTCGAAGTAATAAGGGTATTTTAGTAATTCGACGGGCAGTGGAGTTTTTAGGTTACTTGGGCCTAGTCTGATGGGAAACGGGCCAACAAACACAAGTCTCGTGAGTCATGCATGATTTCGGCCAAATTCCATCGTTTAGGCCTCGAAAACCCTGATTTTGCTATTTTTAGTAATAATTGATTTCGCCATTTCTTTGGCTAGAAATCTCTGATTTGTAAGCCGTTTATGGCGTTAGTCTTTATTTTGTTAACTCTTTTATTTCTTGCCGGTATTTGAAAATTTACCAATTTTGGTATATTTTCGAATTATCTCCGATTTAGGATTATTTTCATATCTTTGATATTTTTTCTTATTTAATGTAAGCCTATGGGCAAGAGAAAATCAGTTTTGTAATAGTTATTCTCTTGAGTAATAAAATTTACTCTCTTTTCCAATATCTGGCTATCTTTGATCAACAGGTTTTGAAGGCTTGTACTGGGTATTCGTGCGTGAATCAACAGTTCGAGTATATCGCTGCATCAGTTTGGTACCAGAGCCGAAGCGATCATGGCACCGCGAGGACGTGGTACGGGATGACCTACACAAAGGGTGGAGGAGATCTACGATCGTGATGACGATGCTAGATTTGAGCAGCGCGTTGGCCGCATCTTGGATGTTCGAATGGAGCGGATGATGGAGGAATTGACTGAACGGATTGCCCAATTGACGGGTGGCTGCAATCAAGGGCGTGTCTCCGAGAGTGGGAGTGATGGCACCATCGAGGAAGACAATTGTTACTTTGCTGACATCGCAGGGCGTCGGGGAGGACGGGATCGTGGGGTTGACACCCGTCATCACCGCGATGAAGATAGGCGTTGGGAATCGGGCATACGGGTAGACATTCCGGAATTCCATGGTGGACTACAAGCGGAGGAGTTCCTTGATTGGCTTACCACGGTCGAGGAAGTCTTGGAGTTCAAAGGAGTCCCGGAGGATAAAAGAGTGGCGCTAGTGGCAACACGATCGCAGTGGGCATGCCACCACTGGTGGCAACAATCGAAGCTCAACCGCAATAGGGTGGGAAAAAGGCAAGATCAATTCTTGGGAGATGATGAAGAAACACATGCGCTCTAACTTCTTACCCCACAATTATCAGCAGATAATTTTTCAAAATGATTGCACAATCTTCGCCAAGGAACGCCAAGACCGTGGAGGAGTACACCACCCGAGTTCTACCAGTTGTTGGCTCGAAATGAAGTTCAGGAATCCACAGATCAGTTAGTGGCAAGGTATATTGGTGGCTTGCACACTCAGATCCAGGAGACAGTAAACCTGTTCGATCCAATCTCCATCTCGGCGGCCCATCAACAAGCACTAATTATTGAGCGACAAACGAACGACGATCATCCTCTATGAGCTCGGGTGGGGCTCCCAGTGAGCAGAGCAGATCGGGCACTAACCCGAGTGGTGTGACTCGGGGAGTGGCTCCCCATCGCCGACCGGCGGATGCCACTACTGCCAGAGGAGGCAACAACAACAATATACAATGCTTCAGTTGTGGAGAGAGAGGTCACCGCCAAGCCGACTGTCGGGAAGGGGGCAAACGAGTTATGTTGGCGGAGGAGGAAGAACACACAACCGAAGTACTTCCACCACTGTATGATGAGGGTGACCTCGATGAAGAGATAGTTGAGGGAGACGTGGGGACAGCTCTAGTTGTGCGCAGATCTTGCTTGACGCCTCGAGCTACAGAAGACGACTGGTTGCGAACCAATATCTTCCACTCCTCCTGTACTATTCTTATTAAGGTATGTCGGTTCGTAATTGATGTAGGTAGCTGTGAGAACATCATATCTGAAGAAGCTGTGCAGAAGCTCCGGATTTCCACTGAACAACACCCTGCACCGTACAAATTAGCATGGCTAAAGAGAGGAGGAGAGTTGACAGTATCCAAACGAGCTTTGGTTACGTTCTCCATCGATGAGAAGTACAGGGATGAAGCATGGTGTGATGTCGTGCCCATGGATGCGTGCCATTTATTATTAGGAAGACCCTGGCAGTATGATCGGAGGGTTTTCCATGATGGACGCGCGAACTCCTACAGTTTCACCTACGGAGGAGTAAAGTTGGTGCTAGTACCCATCAAACCAATGGAGAAGCCACCATCAAACAACGTCAACCTGCTGTCTTATGCACCATTCGGAAAGGAGTTGAAGGAGACAGAAACGGCGTTCATCTTGCTCGGTAGGGCAGTCACTGAAGGCTTGGAAGATGTAGAGATTCCAAAAGTTGTTCTTCCTCTTCTGGAGGAGTTTCAGGATGTCTTCCCTGATGACCTACCGGAGGGCCTGCCACCTCTTCGAGACATCCAGCACCATGTGGATCTACAGCCGGGCTCTGTCCTACCTCACCGGCCACATTACCGAATGAGTCCAAGGGAGCATGAGGAATTACGGCGGCAAGTGGAGGAGTTGTTGGCGAAGGGGCACATCCGCGAAAGCATGAGCCCATGCGCGGTCCCAGCCTTGTTGACGCCAAAGAAGGATGGCACGTGGCGCATGTGTGTTGATAGTCGAGCCATCAACAAAATTACTATCAGGTACCGGTTTCCTATCCCTCGCTTGGATGACTTGCTCGACCAGATTAGTGGTGCTATGGTGTTCACGCGATTGGACCTGAAGAGCGGATACCACCAAATACGCGTGCGGCCTGATGACGAATGGAAGACCGCCTTCAAGACACGTGAGGGACTATACGAATGGATGGTGATGCCATTTGGTTTGTCCAACGCCCCCAGCACGTTTATGAGGGTCATGAATCAACTACTGCGGCCCTTCATTGGCAAGTCAGTGGTCGTATACTTTGACGACATCCTCATCTATAGTCCAAACCAAGAAGCGCACCTTTTGCATGTTCGGGATGTCCTGGCGGTTCTTCGATCCCAACAGTTCTATGCAGCAAGAAAGAAGTGTGTTTTCTTCACACCCAAGGTATTATTTCTTGGTTATGTTGTTTCAGGAACCGGAATACAGGTGGATGAGTCCAAAATCACGGCAATACAACAGTGGCCGACTCCAACAAGTATCACTGAGGTGAGGAGTTTCCATGGCCTCGCTTCGTTCTACAGACGGTTCATCTCACATTTCAGCAGTATTATGGCGCCTCTTACTGAGTGTATGAAGGGGAGCAAGTTCTTATGGACACCTGAAGCAGATGCGGCGTTCCACCTCATGAAGCAGCGCTTAACCACTGCACCGGTCCTGGCACTGCCAGACTTCAACTATGCATTTGAGTTGCATACTGACGCCTCGAAGGTCGGCATTGGGGGTGTGTTAAGCCAACAAGGGCGGCCCGTCTCCTATTTTAGCGAGAAATTATCAGGGGCCCGCCTGAACTACAGCACATACGACATCGAATTTTATGCAGTGGTCCAGGCTATCAAACGGTGGAGACACTATTTGATTCATCGGGAGTTTATCTTGTACACAGATCATGCCGCCCTCCGACATATCCACCAGCAAGATAAGTTGTCCGCGCGCCATGGCCGGTGGATGAACTTTCTCGATGAGTTCACCTTTGTTGTCAAGCATAAAGCTGGAGTCTCTAACCGCGTGGCGGACGCGCTCAGTAGGCGGAGCAACCTTTTGGTCACAATGAGAGCCGAGGTACCCGGTTTTGACTCTTTTAGTGATTTATTTGCTACTGACCCATATTTTTCGGAGATTTTCTTAGATGTCCAAGCGGCAAAGCGAACGGATTTCGTGCTGCATGATGGGTACTTATTCCGGGGAAATCAGCTCTGTATTCCAGATTGCAGCCTACGGTTGCAGATCATTAGGGAGTTGCATGGCGAAGGGCATGTGGGACGGGACCGAACACTCCACTTGATTCAGTCTTCCTACTTCTGGCCGGGCATGCGCAAAGAAGTGGAAAAATTTGTTCAACGGTGTCGGATTTGCCAGATCTCCAAAGGGGGAGCCACCAACGCCGGCCTTTATATGCCGCTGCCAGTACCCTTACGGCCGTGGACAGACATCAGCATAGACTTTGTACTTGGACTACCCCGTACCCAGCGTGGTAGTGATTCAATTTTTGTTGTGGTGGACCGTTTTTCCAAGATGGCGCATTTCATCCCCTGCAAGAAAACTACTGATGCTGTCAATGTCGCCCAACTCTTCTTTCGGGATGTCTACCGCCTCCATGGCCTTCCGTCCTCCATTGTCTCCGACAGGGATACTCGGTTTCTTAGTCATTTTTGGCGAAGCATGTGGACGATGTTGAATACACAACTTAACATGAGCAGTGCATATCATCCTCAGTCGGATGGGCAGACCGAAGTCGTCAACCGCTCCCTGGGCAATTTGCTGCGATGCCTTGTGGGGGACCATCCGAAAGGGTGGGACATGATGTTGAATCAGGCAGAGTTCGCTCACAACCATGCTACCAGCAGAGTGCAGTGATTCGACCCATTTCGTGTGGTGTATTCGGGCGCTTCCACGTGGACCACTTGACCTCCTTCCCTTCCCGGCAAAGACTAAAGTCCATGGAAAGGTCTGCGATTTTTGTCACGGGGTTACAAGACATTCACAAGATTGTCTTTGACAACTTAACTTCCTCAAATGCACGTTACAAGAGGCATGCTGACCAACACCGCCGCCATAGTGAGTTCGAGGGTGGGTGACTTTGTGTGGGCGTGTTATCTAAAGAGCGTTTTTACGTTGGGGAGTATAATAAGCTCAAGGCAAAAAAAATTCGACTCGTCGAGATTATTGAGAAGATTAATTCCAATGCCTCACCGCTCGACTCCCTAGCCATATCCGAACGGCGGATGTCTTCAATATCAAACATTTGTTACCCTTCTATGGAGACTCTTCAGATGATGAAAATTCAGAGTCGAATTCTATCCCTACTGGGAGAATGATGCGGGACGTATTGAGGAGATGGCATACTGCGTTCATGCGGAAGTGAGACTCAAGTAATAAGGGTATTTTTAGTAATTCGCCAGGGCGAGTGGAGTTTTTTAGGTTACTTGGGCCTAGTCTGATGGGAAACGGGCCAACAAACACAAGTCACAGTTTGCTACGCAAACTCGTGAGTTATGCATGATTTCGGCCAAATTCCATCGTTTAGGCCTCGAAAACCCTGATTTTGCTATTTTTAGTAATAATTGATTTCGCCATTTCTTTGGCTAGAAATCTCTGATTTGTAAGCCGTTTATGGCGTTAGTCTTTATTTTGTTAACTCTTTTATTTCTTGCCGGTATTTGAAAATTTACCAATTTTGGTATATTTTCGAATTATCTCCGTTTTAGGATTATTTTCATATCTTTGATATTTTTTCCTATTTAATGTAAGCCTATGGGCAAGAGGAAATCAGTTTTGTAATAGTTATTCTCTTGAGTAATAAAATTTACTCTCTTTTCCAATTCCTGGCTATCTTTGATCAACAGGTTTTGAAGGCTTGTACTGGGTATTCGTGCGCGAATCAACAGTTCGAGTATATCGCTGCATCAGGTTTGAAGGCGGAAACTTTCTAAGATGGCAAAAGAAGATGAAATTTCTCCTCATTACATTGAAGGTGGCGTATGTTCTCACTACTTCCAAACCCGAAGAAATAGAAGGAGAGACCGTTGCGGAAATTAGAGAAAGGCAAAAGTGGGAAAATGATGATTTCATTTGCATTGGACATATTCTCAATGGGCTTAGTGATGCACTTTTTGATGTTTATCAAGACTCAATCTCGGCAAAAGAACTTTGGGAGAAACTAGAAGCAAGGTACATGCAAGAGGATGCAACAAGTAAGAAATTTCTTGTGAGTCGTTTTAATAACTTTAAGATGATTGATGGAAAATCTATCATGGAACAAATGCATGAAATTGAACATATTCTGAATAACTTCAAGCAACATAACATGCATATGGATGAGTCTATCATTGTCTCCTCAATTATAGACAAGCTTCCTCCATTATGGAAAAATTTCAAAAAGAATCTCAAGCATAAAAAGGAAGATATATCTCTTGAGCAATTAGGAAATCATCTTCGCTTGGAAGAGGAGTATAGAAAACAAGATGATACAAAAGATATCAAGGCTCATGAGAAAGTACATGTATTGGAAGAAAGGGAGTCCCACAAAAACTCCAAGAAAAGGAAAAAGTACAATGGAGAGTTACAATAACAAGAAAAAGAAAGGAAGTTGTTTCTTCTGTAAGAAGGTTGGCCATTACAAGAAAGAGTGTCGCTTTTACAAAAAGATGCAAGAGAAGAATTCCTCCTCAAAAGACAATCTTGTGGCCGTGATATCTGAAATCAACATGGTTGAAGATAATGAATCATGGTGGGTTGATTCTGGTGCAACTCGTCATGTGTGCAAAAATAAAGATCTCTTCAAGACACTCAAGGAAGAAGATGAAAATGTGCTCTACATGGGAAATGCTTCAAGTGTCCAAGTCAAGGGCAAAGGGATAGTTGAAATTGAGTTTACTTCTGGAAAGGTTCTTACTTTGAAAGATGTGTATTATGTACCAGAAGTTAGGAAGAATTTAATTTCTGTATCTTTACTTAATAAGTTTGGGTTTAAGTCAGTCTTTGAGGGAGATAAGTTTATTCTCTCTAAGGGTGGGATGTTTGTGGGCAAAGGTTATTGTTGTGAGAACATGTTCAAGATGAACATTGCTAAAATTAATAATAATAGTTATGATTCTGTTTACTTTGTTGACTCATGTGATTTATGGCATTATCGTTTGGGTCATGTTAATTTTCGCAAATTAAATGATATGATGAATCTTGATTTAATTCCAATGACTTCTAAACAACATGAATCTTGCACTACTTGTATGTTAACTAAGATAACAAGACAATCTTTTTCTTAGGGTAGAAAGAAATTCTAAAAATATTAGAATTGATTCATTCGATGTTTGTGATTTACATGGTTGGCCTACTATAGGTGGCAAAAAAATATTTTTGTGACATTTATTGATGATTGCACTCGATATTGTTATATTTATTTAATGCATTCAAAAGATGAAGTTTTACAAAAAAATTTAAGATTTTTTTAAAAACTGAAGTAGAACTTCAATGTGAAAACTGTTATTAAATGTTTGAGGTCGGATAGAGGAGGTGAATATTATGATCCAAAATATTTTGAGTCTATTGGCATAATTCATCAAATAACTACTCCTTATTCACCACAACAAAATGGTATAGCCGAAAGGAAAAATAGGGTGTTAAAAGAAATGACAAATGCTTTGCTATCTTACTCTGGTTTGACAAGTGGATATTGGGGTGAAGCATTGCTAACTGCATGCTATATATTAAATAGGGTTCCTAATAAAAGGAACAAGATAACCCCATATGAACTTTGGAAGAAAAGAAAACCCAATCTTAACTATTTTAAAGTTTGGGGTTGTAGGGCAATAGTTAAAGTTCCGGAACCCAAAAGAAAGAAAATTGGTGAAAAAGGAATTGAATGTATCTTCCTAGGATATGCTAAAAATAGTAAAGCATATCGGTTCTTAGTAATTGAACCAAATGATTCTTATCCTATAAATACAGTTATTCAATCAAGAGATGCTATTTTTCAAGAAAATAGATTTAATTCTATTCCTAGACCAAAGGACATGTTATATTCAAATAACAAATGCAATCTAGAGGATAATATTTCTTCTAATGATACATTAGAAGAAGTAGAACCTAGAAGGACTAAGAGGGTTAGGAGGGCAAAAACATATGGCCCGGATTTCTTCATGTTCCTTATTGAAGGAACAAGTGAAAGAATTCAAAGTCATGCACCAATTTGTTTTAATATAGAAGGTGATCCTGAAACATTTGAAGAGGCTATGAAATCTCAAGATGCAGCCTTTTGGAAAGAAGCCATACAAGATGAAATGGACTCAATAATGGGGAATAAAACATGGAAACTAGTTGACATCCCACCTGGTTCTAAACCAATTGGTTGTAAATGGATTTTCAAAAAGAAAATAAAAGTAGACGGAACTATTGATAAATTTAAAGCAAGATTAGTTGCTAAGGGATTTACACAAAAGGAAGGAATAGATTATTTTGACACATATGCACCCGTTGCAAGAATTACTACTATTAGAGTGCTTATAGCAATTGCTTCAATGTACAATCTTGTAATACATCAAATGGATGTTAAAACAGCCTTCCTTAATGGAGAATTGGAAGAAGAAGTGTATATGAAACAACCGGAAGGGTTTGTTGTTTCCGGTCAAGAACACAAAGTGTGTAAATTAATTAAGTCTCTTTATGGGCTTAAGCAAGCCCCTAAACAATGGCATCAAAAATTTGTTGAAGTGATTCTAGCAAATGGGTTTAAAATTAATGAATCCGACAAATGTGTCTATAGTAAGTTTAATTACGGAAAAGGTGTCATAATTTGCTTATATGTAGATGACATGTTAATATTTGGCACCGATATCAATGAAGTTATGAAAACAAAAAAATTCTTGTCTAATAACTTTGACATGAAAGATATGGGAGAAGCAAATGTCATTCTAGGCATTAAAATAATTAAGGATAACAATTATCTTAGTATATTCCAAGCTCATTACATTGAGAAAATATTAAAGAAGTTTGATTATTTTAATTGTTGTCCTGTTTCTACACCATTTGATTCTAGTATCAAGTTGGAACAAAATAAAAGTTGTCCTGTGAGACAACTAGAATATGCTAAAATAATTGGATGCTTGATGTATGCCATGACATGTACAAGACCAGATATAGCTTATGCTGTAGGAAGGTTAAGTAGATACACAAGCAATCCAAGTAAAGACCACTGGCATGCTGTGTATAGAGTATTAAAATATTTGAAAGGAACAATAAATTATAATCTAATTTATAGTGGTAATCCTTTAAATTTAGAAGGATATACAGATGCTAGTTGGGTAAATCACACTGAGGATCATGCTTCTACAAGTGGATGGGTCTACACACTTGGTGGGGGTGCTATTTCTTGGGGATCAAAGAAGCAGACATGTATTGCAGACTCCACCATGGCATCTGAGTTTATAGCATTGGCTGCATGTAGTAAGGAAGCAGAATGGCTTAGAAACTTATTACTTGAAATTCCTATATGGCCCAAGCCAATGACACCAATATCTATACATTGTGATAATCAGTCTACACTTTCAAAGGCTTATAGCCAAGTTTATAATGGAAAATCCCGACATATTGGACTAAGACATAGCTTTGTAAAAGAGTTGATTATAAGTGGGGTAATTTCGATTAATTATATACGGTCTGAATTAAATCTTGCGGATCCTTTGACGAAAGGATTGACAAGGGATATGGTGTTAAAAACATCAAAGGGGATGGGATTGAAGCCCATAAAATCATAATTACCAATGGTGGAAACCCAACTCACACTTGAGTAACATCAAGTCTTGAGTTCAATGGTGAAAGTACACTATTAGAGTAATTGTAAGTACTTGATTTGTATACATCCCAAGATTGAAAAGTACTTGGTTACCATGAGTTTACAAGAGGAAGGTTGAGCTTTAGCTCTTAATAGACCTATAAGCATATATTTGTTGGAGTGCCTGTCATGGTGGTGCTCTTGATAGAGTCTACCTATGTGAGAGTGAAGTGGGGCCGCTTCTTGGAGTCTAAGGGCTTGACTCTAAAAGCTCTCATTAAAGGGATACTAGACACAAGGTCATCTTAATTGTGTCAACTTCAGTGACATACAATGGTTCGAGATCTTATGCGTAAGGCATGTACACCTGTTCAAATGGGATAATTGGTTCAAAGCTTGTCTACCATATTATTTCGGATGGGTGAAACTATGTTTTGCTAGGTGAAAGTTCAAGTCTTAAAGACACTTTTACTAAAAACATGAGATTTCCAAAGTGATCGGAATTTGTCTTCATTTTCAAAATGGTGGGGGATTGTGAGAGGATTTTAAAAATGAAAAGATATTAATGTAATAAGCACCACTTGTAAGACAACTAATGAGAGCTTATCATTTGTAATTTCATTAATTAATGAATGATTATTTTATTCTATTTGAAAAGATGTCTAATTAATGAAATAGTGTCTCATTAGTAAAGTGGTGTGTCTATTTAATGAAGTGGTGTCTCATTAATGAAATAATGTGTCATTTTATTGAAGTGGTATAATGAAATGATGTGTCTTTTTAAATGACACTCATTATTGAAGTGGTGTGTCTCTTTACTAAACACCACTTCATTCCTATAAAAATAATCTCCTATCATCATTCAAGTGAATTGAATGAAAAACAAACTCCTCACAAGTTCATTTGCTTTGTTCTTTGAGTGCACAAAAGATAGAAGCAAACTTTCACTTTGTAAAAACCATTGTTGTCTTTCTTGAGTTTGGAAGTGCAAACCATACTCAAGGGTCTTCATTGTATCCTAAAGGAAATTCGCCATTCAATCCATTTTGCATCCAAGGTTTGAAATTAGGTGGAGGCGAATTAAGCCTAAAGGAAAGTGTTTCCCACACCTTGAAGACTTGTGCACTACATTCTTTCTAATCTCTTCCTCTTTATTCCTCAAAGAACCATCTCCACCAACAAAGTATCTCTATTTCACCATGGAAGAGAGCTTCCCAAATGGCTGATGAAATCTATTAGTTCTTCTGGTTTTGCTTTCTAAGTGTTCTTTTGTTGTATTAGTTAGGTTGTGCTATTTTTTCTTGGTTCTGTATTCTTTTATTCTGTGTGGGTTGGTATTGATGGCTGCTTTGTAGACTGGTTTTGTTTTATTATCAATAAAATAGCTGTATGAGCTCTTTCCCTCAAAAAAAAGAAAAAAAAAAAAACATTGCCAGCTGGGCAACAACTCGCTGTATCAAGTTTTTCCAATATGAATTTTCTGCAGACAAATTGAAGATATGAAAATAGCATGTTCATTACTTTCTGAATTAATAGTTCCAACCTCTCAAACATTTAATGTATATATGCATATTTTAACCTTGAAAGAATGATTGTTGGTCTTCAAATAAATAAAATGTTAATAAGTATGTACATAAGTCATTAAAATTATTTACTAGTGAAATCGAATGAGTAAAAAAAAAAGATAAAAACTAAAATGAAAATTGAAAGTGACATTCTATACTAAGGAGAAAGCAAGGTAAGAAATTCCAAAAGCTCAAGTTCTATCACATGCAAATAATTTTGATCAACAACAAAGCAATAACTTATAAGAAACACATCTTCAGAATGAAAAAGCAAAAAAGCAAAGTAAGGTATATTTGTTTGTAAATAATGCAAGAGAATGAAAGAGAATAAGAACTTACAAGTATGGAGGCAGATGATGATTATAGTGGGGACATGGAGGTACAACAATTTGTGGCAAAGAGAGCAAATCACAAAATGTTTTTTCTTTCCTAAGCACATCCTTACTTCCTCTGACATGGCCATATTTGATGCTACATATACTTATAAGAGGTTGATTGTTCGGCTATAAAAACAAAGATGATGGCCTTTTTGGATGGACTTTTGTGCATGTGTATGTGTGTAGATATTGTGGGAGATTGAACCTTTAAGAAGGTAAATAAAGAAAGTTCTACATGGGATGAATGTGTCCATCTTTGGAGTTTTATATTTGTATCTTAATTATTGTTGTGTTTGGCAAAAATAATAGGCATTAATATTATAGCAAAAATGTTTTGTGAATGAATGAGTGAATATATAAAGTGATTAATAAGGAAAGAGATTTTTAATTATTTGATCTTTGAAGATGGTGACTATAAATATTTTGATAAAAATATTTTATGAATGACTAAGTTTTCTTTATAATTTTGATAGAAGTGAATGTTTAGGTGCATGGGGTGAGTAAAAAGTAGGGGGGAATTTTTATTTTAAAACATTTTCAAAACCAGGGAGTTCGTTTTTGAAAAAAAAAATAGAGAAAAACTTTGTTTTAAATTGGGGGTTTGTACTAAAAAGGAGAACATGGAAGTTTTATACTAACAATGATTAAGTGAAAGTGATGGATACCTTGAAACGTTTGCCATCGAATTTTTAATTCAATGTCTCTTGATTTGAATGCCAACATTAGTTATTATCCAATATTTTTCTATATCAAAGAGGGAAAACTCACTCATGAACTGTATATAAGTCCATATTGGATTCATTTTTTACTGTCATTTGATATTTAGAATCACAAAAATATGATTATAGTGTATGCTTTGATCAGTTATTAAAATTTTGACTTGACATGTCTTATAGAAGACATTTAAGTATGATCTCATTATGTAAGAAAAAAAATATTTATTATTGTTTTTGATGCTGACTCGTCATGTTGTTTTATATACAATTTTTTTTTTTTAATTTAGGTTTTTGCTTATGTGACATCTATTGTAGCTAAAATGGCATTCTAAGTTACATTATATCATATCATTTGACAACATATTAGGTTTATCTTCTAGCATGGCTATTTTTATATCAAAAACTAAATTATGAATTTTAAAATATATTTAAGGCCATATTGCATATGCTTTCTACATAACGTATGTTATCATTGCTATGAAGATTTTCCTATTAAAAAACAACATAGCAGTTGACATGGATAATCTTGTCATACAATAAAAATGCTATTTTTGGCAAGGCCATTGTCTTTTACATAAATAATAATTGCCACAAGCTAGTAATGAAAGTGACTTTGTTTTTCTCTTTTTTTTTTTTTGAAATACTTATTGAAATGGGCAACAATTTCAAGAGATCGATTCTTTATGTTTTTATCAAGAAAGATCTTTGTCACTATGTTTTCCATTATGTAACCTGTGATGTCGTCTACATAGCAAAGATATTCTACCCTTAAAATGGAATACAATATAACTCAAAGCAGACCATTATATGAGATCATGTTATTATTTAGAATATACTTATCTTAATTCAATTGTTATTCTTAGTTTGTTTGATATTTTGTCATTTTATCCTAAAATTTTTTTGGGCAATGGTATAAAAGATTTAGTCTTTTTATATTTTCTCATGGTATGTGAGAGTCATAGATTTTTTTTTTTTGAAAACTCTAATCAACTATTGTCACTTGGCAAGCCATCACTAAGCCTCTATATCACCTTTATGATCATGGCTACATGTTGCCATGCCTTTGTATCATCGTGCCTCCATGGACTTTGTCTTCCGACTTCACTACCTACTCTACTTTTTTCTTTCATTCAAGTTGAAGATTACAAAATTTTAAGTTGGGAATTATTTGCAATATGCTTATTGTATCATGCAAAGATGTTATTTTTTACCATAGTTTAATATTTTGTCATTTTATTTAGGTATTATACCTATGGCCTTACTTCTTGGAGGCTTCTCAAATATTAGAATAAATAATTTTGTTTTTTATGGAGTATTTCATCATACATATTTTAAATTTTTATAATTTATTAGTGGAAAATATTTGTTTAATTGCAAACTTTATAGTTCTTTGAAGTATGTGAATCATGGGAGTAATTGTTATGCTACGCGTGCATGCACCGCTAAATTTATGCCTATGTGTGGCATTATTATTTAAATGCATTGACATTATATCAATCTAATTGCATAATCATTAGTGATTATCTAACAATTTCCAAGCTAAGTTTAGTTTTTATTTTGTAGTAATTAGTACTGACAAACTTTACTCACATGCTAATAGCAGCTATATATTGGTGATGTTTGTTTGGGCTGATTTGAAAGTTCACTTAATTGAAATTAAAAAAATCCTTCAAAGTGATTTTTTGGCTAAGTGGATTTGAAAAAATAAAGGCATTTTGAGCTCAAAAGTTTGTGGAAAGGGTGGATTTGGAACTACATTCTTTTCGGTGCAGTTCATAGTGAAAGATGTTTAACTAGAAAGAAATCCTCACATGTCAATCATGCAAGCCTTGGATAGGGGTTACTATATCCCATGCAATCATATCATCTCTCTCACAAGATCTCTATCTCCATTGCTTTTTCTTTGGATCCCCATTGCAACCAACTCCTCACCCTTATGAGTTCTCCATCCCTTGTGCCTCAACAACTTCTAGGTCTTTCATATCCCAGCCACACAAGGCTTATATTAGGAATTACAAGATCCCCATTGCAGTGATTTTCAATAATTCAATGATCTTCATGTCTAGTGCTTCATTTCTCTAAGCACCAAGATATTTTGCTTAGATAATAATTTTCAGTGGGTGAATCATCATAGTATTTTGGGAAAAATTAGATGGATTTTTTTTCGTGCTATTAAAGTTGTTTCATGATAAAAATCACTTCCATTTACAATGTTATTTGAATTTGAAGTTATTTGTTATTAATTTGAGTTTGATTTTAATTTAGTTTTTGAATTATATCAACTTAGTTATCGTGGTTATTTTATTTTTTTTTAGAAAAAAGAAAAGCTTGCATTTTCAATAAGTTTTTGATGTGGTTGAAGAAAACTAAGGTTTTGATCTTTGAAATGACAATAGCAACAAAAACAGAAATTCTGAAGTAGAGACATATTTTTTGAGCTCCTATTGAATTGTAGATTTTACTATTGTTGTCATGTTGCTTCTTATTCTTTGACTGATTTGTAGAATCAGTCCATGAGCAAGTTTTGTTTCCTTGTTTCATGATATTTTTGGTTGATTAACCATGGTAATTTGATATATTGCCATGTTAGTGAAATAGTCTCTGAAGAGTATTAATGAGAAATATAACTAGTTTGAAAGTTAACAAAAGCAAATAACAACAATAGGCTTTTTTAAGAATTTATATGATTTTTGTTAGATATTTGACACATTTCAAAATTTATATCATTCATGGAGTCTAAAACAATTTAGTTCCACACAAAAAGGACAATAACTGACAAACATGTCTAAATAAAAAAAAAAACATACTTTGGGGGAGTAATTTTGTCATAGTTTGTACACGACCAAGCCTAATATTCTCCACCATTCTTGCAGAACAAACTGATTTAGAGTTGATGTTGTTTTGATAAAAATATCAATATTCTGAGCATGAAATTGTTATGAAGCCATTAGCATTGAATGAAAGCTCAAGTCTTTATTTAAAAGGACAAAAAAATAACTAGTATATATAAAGAAAATTAAATCCACATGTGGCGATGAATAATATTTTAGCTAGGATTAGAATGTATTAGCATGTATATTGAAAGCCTAAGGTTTTAATTACATCATCGCTTGTTTGGTTTGATCTATCCATGAGTTCATGATTTATGTTGTTGTTGTTACTTTTCTATTTTAGTGGATTGCTTTTAAGTGGCCATTGTTTTTTTTTACTATGCCACAAGACATAGTTTCATACCTCCTTCAAGTCTATTTTTTTATTTTATTTTATTTATTTATTTATTTATTTATTTTGTGCACATAATCATCTAGTTCTTCGCAATGCACTCGAAAGACCTAATGGGTTAAGAGTCCATGAAAGCAACCATCTTCTTCATTTTATAGACAACAAAGGCTAAAGAATAAATTAAATTTAACAATTATACTTATTAAAGTTATTATATCTCTTGTAATTACTAATTAGGGATGTACTTTTTGGTTGATCTCAAATATGCCACAAGACTCGGTTTCATACCTCCTTACATGGGTGTTAGGTCTCGCTAAAGGAGTTTGATTCACGGATACCTACAGATACTAAGGAACCTTTTCAACTACAACATTCTCTTGTGCAGTGTATCTCTCTATTGAGAATGTATTTGGTTATTTAAAGGGCCTCTTTAAATCCTTTTATTTTGGCTTTGTTTTTCTTGTTTAAATCACATACGGAACTCATGTTGCCATGTTTTATCCTAAGTAATTACATCCTTAGTTGCAGTCAAAATGATTTTATTCCCTATGAAGAAGACAGGGTACCATAATGACCTTCACCAACAACTCTTAGGGAGCAAAAAAGTGAGCTGATTGTTGTAATCAAATTACAACAAAAATGTGGGGCAACAAATAGTTATATTCCTAGTCAATATTAACTAACTAAAGCTTCATTTGTTCCTATGTCGCATATTGTTTTTTAATATTGTAATTTGGTAACTTTATCATGTAGATTTATTTCTTTTGCTTTTCATTAAACATTGTTAAGTATTTATGTAGAAATAATGATGTTTATTTTGCGATTGGCCTAAAGTATTGCAACAGAATATTTTTGGTACTTGTTCAATTTGAATGCTATTGTGCTTTGCTTTCATGAATTTACCCTGCTTATCATATGCCTAATTTACAATAGTTATGGATTGTTGCACATCTTTTTTTATTATAGAATGGAGAGGTTTGATGCATTTGAAAATAGCTAAACATCATCAGCCATGAGGACCATTATAGTAACATCAAGATATAAGAAGTGGATAATTAATTTTTATATTACTTGATAATATTAATTATTTGATAAGCTACCATATTGTGGCTTTTCTCATGATGTAAAGATTTTTGGATATGGATAGTTTTTATATAAAACAAAAAAAGAAAAGAAAAGAAAAGAAAAACTTAACAATGTCATCACCATAATACTTATTTAGGTTTGTGAAAAGAATAAAAAAACATTCAAAGTAGTCTGATCTCCTTTTTCTAAGAATGCCAATTCAAGCTGTTAGTAGTATATATCGTTAGTGTAAATGCTTGCAATTTAAATAGGAGACTCTTTGTGTGTGTGTGTTTTGTCACAATGACTGGACCTATATAAATAATGAATTAAGGTTTGGACGTCTTCTAATGTTTTGTGAAGTGAAGTAAAACAAAGCAAAACCAATAAAAAATAATAATAAGAAAAAAACAATCATCTATGTTGTTTTAGATCTTGTGACTAACTTTGAATAAATTTTTAGTTGTTCCTGTGTGTGTATGTATAAATATAGATAAATATAAAAAATTGTTTTATACATACATCTATAAAAAGTTTTTTTCCCTCAATGAAATATTTTGATCCTACTAAAAAATTAAATATACTTAAAATTATTATTTCAATTTAAAACCCCTATAAAGAGTACCCAAGCGGTTATTTTAATTTTACATTAACAAATATAATTATTGATCATGAATTTAGAATTTGCCTTTTTTTTGTTATCTTTAATTTTATTTTTCAAATGAAAATGTCATGCATCAAATCCATTGGGGGATGTGAACAGGCCGACCACATACGTATGGGGAGTGGGCCCTATATTGTATGCAAGGCATCAAATAAAAATTTATTAAGCTAAGTAGACAACACAACTACAAATACAATGTAAGAATACTCCTGGCTCCACTGAAAGAAGTACACAATAAGCCTTAGTTTTGGGAATATAGTGCCCATTATACAAGACATAACAATTTAAGTTTAACAATCACAATTCTAGGAAACAACATACAAAAAAAAGTTTACTTATTTGCCAATGAATGATCTATTTTTCTATTTTTCCAAAGCCACTTCTTATTTTCATGAAAATGAAATCTTTTCTAGGGATTGAATTCTAAATTAAAATAGTAATGATTTTTTTTTGTTTTTGTTTTTCTTAATTGTTTTTTAGAATAAGAGCCACAAATTAGATTTTATTAAAAAAAAAAAATCAAAGGTACAAATAAGACAACAGTTAAAACCAAAGATGGAACATAGGACCAAAAAGTAAACTAGAAACCGAAACAAAAATAAAAAGGATCAAATATAGAAGGCAGATTTATTAATGGTTTGCAAGAGCCATCTTGGAAGGTCAATTACAGTATGTTCTTTCACATGTTGAATTGCTACCCTACTAAACCATTTGAAAATGAAATCACCTGTGGACTTCTAGATAAACCATAAGGTCACAACTATAAGGGAAGCTCTCCATTTAGCTTTAAAGGATGACAAATTCTGTAGCCACATATTTGTAGAAAAGTTTCCTTGACAAAAGAATCGGGGTTAATTTTATGAATAGTCACCCAACTTTGCCTTTTTTTCATTTTAGTCATCCAACTCCAAAATATATCAAAGTAGTCACTCAAGTTTTTAAAAAGTCCACCGGTCAGTCACCAAAGGATTTCCGGTTAAAAAAAACCTATGTGGCAGCCGGAAAGTCTGACTCAGCCAAGCTATGTCCACATTAGCAACCACTATTCTCTGTCCACGTCATGATAATAAGCTGAGTCGGCAAGCACTATTACACGTCAGCTTCTTCTCTACCCTCATCTTCTTCTCACCACTGTTCTGGAGATTTCCAGCTCTCCCAAGCGTAGGCACTAGTGGACGAAGCCTTGTGAAGATAGCATAATCTCATCGGCAATGTTGCAGATATTCAACGAGAACCCAAGAGAAGATGATTTTCCTGAAGGACCTGGTTGAAGCTTCACGAGTTTGTAGAGATGTGCCCTAGTACCCAATAAAAGATGTTTTCCTCCTATGCTAGCTTCATTTCTTCAGAATTCAACTGTTAATATTAAGTTAATTGTAATATGTATTTTCGGTTAATTGTAACATTTCCAAAGCAAGAAACCATTTTTGCAATTGGTTTTCATACATGGTTTAATAATCCATAATGGCAATAGCTTGGCTATTCTCAGACACGGTCTACATATCGATTGCAATGGTTTAACACAGCTTGGTTATTAGTAGATGTCTGTGATTTGAGCATACAAAATTAATGGTAGTAAACAATTGTTGTTATCAAGGGAAAAAAAGCGGCAAAAATTTTTTTGTTGTCTGAAGGTTGTACACGACTTGGCTATTAGCATATGTCTGTGATTTAAGCATACAAATCCATTTCATTTGCACTTTTGTCGATGGTTGTCAACCATCAATTAATTCATATATAACAAACCAAAATATACAAATTTTTGGTTTGAAGTTTGTCAGCCAATTTCAAAATTGCATAACTGCATTTACAAAAGTATAATTTACATCTTTGGCTTCTGAAGATCTTCTGAAACACAATACAAAACTGCATAATTGCATTTAGATGAATGCATCTCATTCACACAATGAATACATCTCATTCACACATGATAAAGTAAAATACCAGAAAATGCAAAAGATTGGTTTATAAAGATCTCCAGCCAAATACCACAAAATACATAAGTTTTAGGTTTGTACACTATCTATTTTTTCACTTCTTTCCATGTTTAGCAGCTCCAACAGTGGAAGTTCCTGGGGGAACCCAATTCCTCTTCCTTCTGCTGAGATCCCCTTCTTTAGATCTATCCTCATTGTCCTTTTGTCTACCTTGACTTCTCAAGAAATGATTCCTAGCATTACTTCCTGTAGAATTTTTGTTTGTTGGCTCCTTTGCAATTTGTAGCACCTGTGCATAAAAATTGGGACAATATTAATTTGCAGTAATTTCATCATTATAATTACAATAGAGATTAAATCAGATGCATTGTCATTAACCTGTGAAGGATGTCCAACATTTGCAACATTTCTAGCTATACATTTGGATCTTATTGTAGTCAATTTTTGCCTTCCATTCCTCTCAGTTAATATAACATGGGAAGCCATGGTTTGGTCAGGTTCATTAATAATCTGAATGAATTAAGAAAATAATGACTAGTGAGAAGAGGATAATGATGATGAACAAAATTAAGCCCTACACTAGCATACAATGATTGATCTTTACCTGTGACAGTGGTTCAGATACATTCTGGCCTTGTCTAATGTCTCCTACTTGCTGGTTAGCTCCAACTAAACTATCAACCTGGTTGAGCATTTAATTGGCATAAAAAAAAACCCCTAGATGAATTGATAATTTGAATGAATTAAGAAAATAATGACTAGTGAGAAGAGGATAATGATGATGAACAAAATTAAGCCCTACACTAGCATACAATGATTGATCTTTACCTGTGACAGTGGTTCAGATACATTACGGCCTTGTCTAATGTCTCCACCTGTCTGGTTAGCTCAACTAAACTATCAACCTGGTTGAGCATTTAAATGACATAAAAAAAACCCTAGAAGGCATGTGAGATAATTTAATATACTGAACCTCACTCACCATTTCAAAATGTGCTTGCAAAACCTGGGGATCAACTATATCCATAGGATCTGTTGCTTCAACTGGTTGTTGATGTTCTTGCTCACCTGTGATTCCATCAATAACCTAGAAAACATATAGGTGAAAATTATGAAATTGCCTGCATACAGAATTGTAATAATAACATAACATATTGAAGATATACATAACTGAGACTCACCTGACTTACCTTATGATGCCTCTTATTGTGTCCTTTAGCACCACAAACACTACACTTCATGGAAACTCCTTTTTTGGAAACTCTACCATGTTTGAAAGCCACTTTGGTTTCCTCACACGCTCCCTTCTTCTTAGCATAGTCTTCCCTACCTCTTTTTCTTACGCATTGGATCAGGTGGCACCATTGGACCTTGATTACTCTTTGGCCAACATTGTCTATCTTGGGTGGGGTTCAATGTGTGCATATATGTATTTAAGAATGTGCTAACTTTGTAGCAGTCATTCAAGAAATTTTCTGGTTTGTCTCTATTGTAATAGATGGCTGAAATGGCATGGCTACAAGGAATCCCTGAGAGTTCCCACTTCCTACATGAAAAAGTTGCCCCATCCTTATCCACCACAAATTGTCCATCTGGCCCTACAACCTGATATTGGCTCCCCCCAGATCAAATGGTATTATAAGACCAACTGAGCTGCTTGAGTTTTTCTAGTTTTTTCAGTATTTTGGGGCAATGGACTGTTTGACATTTTTTCATATCATCCCTTTTTTTTTTTAATCCTAACCATTAATGTGGTCCTTATGATCTCATTCATGGTGACTATGCCTTTAACAATAGCCTCGAGAATTTGACTGTTAAAGCATTCTTGCTACCAATTCATCTTCATCTGTTGATGAGCAAGAATCCAAGTCATCAGATTCAGCATAGTCTGACTCAATATGCACCCCGCTAGTATGTTCATGAGGTTCTTTTTCCATATGAACCATATCCCTAACTGTTTCAGTGGCCTCCATAGGTTCTTCTTCAGACTCATCGCTGAAATTATAATCAGAATCCTGTAGATCACTATCTTCTCCATCATTTTTCCTATTACCATCCATTCCAATAAGTGAATCTTCCAGATCAATTTCTTCTTCTTCAACTTCTACTTCATCTGATTCCTCTTCCTCCACATTGTCGACTTTGTCATCAATATTCTGGCCCATTCTATTGCCCCTTGTATTGACTCCATTGGATCCATCTTGATCACTAACACCTTGTCCACTCCGAATGAACACACAGATCTCCTTATTGGAATTTGCTGCCATGGCCATATTAAGTGCATCTAGGTCATTCTTAATCTCTCTTAATTCCTTGGTTCCATTATTTACATCCAACCACCATAGGGTGCAACATTGTACATCTAACATAAGACTTCTGCCCATCGACAACAATTCAACTTTTGAAATTTGATCTGCACAACAATAATCCACAAATCCAACCAGCTGTTCTACACCCTCTGTTGTGTAATGCAACTTAATGGAGAACAACTCTGCTATTGGCACTGAAGCAGAACACACAAGGTTTATAGTTATTGTTTTTGCAATAGCGTAAGAGGCAACAATCACAATTTTGAACACTAATCCTTAAAAACTAACTCACATTGCCTCTTAAGACCTATGGCAAAAATTACTGCTGCACTTATATTTTTTCATTACAATACAAACATGTTCTCACTAATGATGCACTTATATGTTTAAGTACGATAAAAAAACACAAGAAGGAGATATCATTGGAAATTCATCTACATTGGAAAAAAATCATCATCAGAAAAAAAGAAACCAAGGAAAGAAGGTAAATGCAATAAATCTTCTGATGAAATGGCAACAATATATCTTAGCTAATCTATGTTTATATACAATAAAAATAATTCATTTATGGACCACAAAGCATTTTTTAAGTTCTGGTCCACTTGGGACCACAAGCATTCACACAAGTTATATTCCACATATGAGAATATCCAACATATTATATTTGACTAGTGTTCAGTCTAACAACAATTCACAATCTAACACTTGCACAACATCCACATTTTGTACAGCATCCACATTTAACACCAAACAACAAACCCTAACTCTTGAAAGTGACAACCATAAACCAAACAACAAACCCTAACTCCTAATCTACATTGGAATGCAATTCTACAAACCAAATAAGAAAGAAACTAGAAGCAAAGTTGGGGTTTCATTACAATACTCTGGTGACTTCTCCCCTGCTTGTCGAATCTCCCAATTGATCGACATTGTGTGTGATTTGTTATTTCCTTTCACGGGTTGTTTTTTCTCCCTTGATTTGTTGTTTTTTCCTCCCGATCACCGGTTCATATAGCCAGAGATGAAGCTCCAATCACGGATTCAAGAGTCTCTAGAACCGTGGTGAGATGAAGATGAGGGTAGCCAAGAACAAGAATGGGAAAGTAAGCTGTCGTGTAATAGTGCTTGCCGACTCAGCTTATTATCATGACGTGGACAGAGAATAGTGGTCGCTGATGTGGACATAGCTTGGCTGAGTCAGACTTTCCGGCTGCCACGTAGGTTTTTTTTAACCGGAAATCCTTTGGTGACTGACCGGTGAACTTTTTAAAAACTTAAGTGACTACTTTGATACGTTTTGAAGTTGGATGACTGAAATGAAAAAAAAGCAAAGTTGGGTGACTATTCATAAAATTACCCCAAAGAATTGGATGTTAAATATTTCTGCAATACCAGTCCAAACTAGCGTTGTCTTAGAGCAAGTATTAAAAAGATGGTCCAAAGTTTCATAAAAAGTATGACAAAAAAGACAATTAGAATTAGGAACTAGATTTAAATTGCACAAATAGACCAAAGTTGTGAGTCTATCATACCAAAAGAGCGAAATAAATAATTTAATTATGGGTTCCACCATGTGCTTCCAAAGATTTTTTCCAATCCCTCTAGTTATGCTCTTCATTGTTCCTTCCATTATGATATGAGTAGACTGCCAAAATAGTAGTAACGTTATTGGAACCTTGGGGCCATACCCAATGATTATCATTGTCTGAATTAATCCAGGCCAAATTCTTAGGAGACAAATTAACATTAACAATTAATAGGTTAATAAGAGCATCCCATTTCCATGAAGAACCGATAATATTATCTGAAAGTATGCAATTCATGTTAAGAAAGGTGGGCTTAGAGCTTAAGGGGAAGTCATAATACTAAGGGTTATTAAGAAGGGAAATAACTTGAGGATTAACAGATTTCAACCAAAGGTGTAGTCTAACAGTTTCTATCCCTTTATACATAGCTCTAAACATCCAAGAATATTTGGAAGGATATTAGAATTCCAAGGATGGAATCTGCCATATTTAAAGTTCATGATTCTAACCCAAATGGTATTGCTATTGTTCAAGTGTTTTAAAGCATTTTCAGCAATCTAAGCAGTATTTAAATTTATGAGATTACGGATTTCTAAACCTCCATCAACCTTATCAAGCATAGATCTGTTCCAAGAAACTAAATGAATGCCACTTTTATTACCACATTTAGACCAAATGAAATTCATAGACAAAGAGGATAATTTGTCCAAGATTGTGTTAAGGAATGAGATAAAAATCTAGGTAATAAGCATGGATTGCCATAAGAATGCCATTGATGAAGGTAACTCTACCAGCTTTTTAAATGCATTGATTCTTCTAGAACAAAGTAGGTTATCAACCCTGGAAACCATAGAATTAAAAAATGGTAAGGTGGAGCTTCCTAGGAGAAATTGAGATACCAAGATAAGTGAGAGAAAAATTACTAATCTTGAAGTCCAAAATGGTACTAATACTCCTAGAAAACCTCCTATCAAAGCCATCAGGAAAGTAAACAATGGATTTAGAGTTGTTAGATTTTTGCCTTATCAAATTAAAGTTAATTGAGAGGCAGGTATTGATGTTATGAGCCATAGATCTGGATGCTTTAGTTACAAGAATGAAATCATCTACATACATGATATGATTAAAATTATGGGTTAATCTATGGTTAAAACCAGGGATAATATCTAAGCTGAGGGCATCATTGAAAATTGTAGTGAGATTTTGGGAGACAAGGATGAAAAGGTATGATAAGAGGGGGTCTCCTTGTCTGATACCTCTACTATCAGTAAAATAGTTGGAGGGTTGACCATTGATGATAAAGGAAGAGCTGGGAGAAGAGATACAAGTCTGAATCCAAGTTATTCAAATGGTAGGGAATCCCATTTTTGCTAAAGTGGAAAGAATAACGACTAAGAAGAAGGGATTAAAAGGGCCTGCGAGTAAGAGAGGCAAAGTTGATGAGATTGCGATGCTTTTCCCTCTAATATTGCCTCGGGATCATAACTCTCTCATATTTACTTACTCTTGATCCAATCAATTAGATGCTAAAACAGAGTTTTAATCATTTGCAAGTGTTTATCAATATGCATATACAAGCTGAAATTAAAATAGTTCATCAAGAACATTATAAAAGATGAGAAATTTCATAACAAGCTTGTATATAAATTTAAAATTCTACTTATATGTACATTATATGTTTTAGAAGAATCAAACATTCCTCTTATAAATACATAGTCAAAATGAGCATATATATATATACATATATAAACAAAAATCGGATGCAACACTTCGTGGGATGTTTTTTTGTCTATAAAGATTTTTATCCAACTAAATAATGATTTAGTTAGATTTTTTAATTATTAGTATTTTAAACATTTCAATAACTATATAGATTATATATTTACTTTTTAAAACGGTTTGTTATGATATAAAAAATAAATTAATATTTTCAAATATATTGCACTTTTAATTAACTAAAATATTTGAGTTAATTAAAATTTCTTTGATATTTTGTGAGTATTAGCTTGAACATATTAAGATTTTTGTGCGGGGTTGGTTTTCAAAAACAATTCTCAATTGGCATAAAACATATATGACAAAATATTAATATTAAATAATAATTATTTTATTTAAAATTTTAATTTATAAAATAAAAAATTAAATATTTTTATAATTTAATATTTTCTCATAAAAATATTTTAGAATTGAAAATATTATAAAAAAATTAGTTGAGTTTAAGTATTTTAATAATTTTTAAAAATAATAAAATTATAGAAATAAAATAAGAAAGTAATCATACTAACTAAAATAGGAAAGTATATTAATTTTACTCTATTTATTTCCTAAAAAAAAATTTCATGGCAAAATCCGTTGCAAATCTATGACAACTATTGTTGCAAATTTGCAACAAAAAATTCCGTTGCAAATGTTTGTTTCCTGTCCATTTCAAATTCGTTGCAAACTATTTCCCACCCTATTCCCTCCGTTTTATTGCAACGGCAAATTTGTTACAAGTCTATTGCAAAAGATTGCAAAACCGTTTCAAATAACTTTTGCAACGGATTTTTTCCAGTCCCAAAATCTGTTGCAAATTTTTTAATCCTTCACAAATCTGCCACAAATATGTTATAAAATTGTAACAAATGTATTCCGTTGCAATTATCTGTTGCAAAATTATATTTTTTTTTTATATTCGGACGATATAGCATTGCTCTAATTTATATATATATATATATGTGTGTGTGTGTAGTCATATAACTTTTGTTCTTTAGGTTTTGCTTGTTAATAAAAAAAAACATAATATACATAAACATGAATGGCTGAATTTATAAATGCATAGAAGACTAACCATAACATAAATCTTCTTTTGATTCACTGGATAATTTTCAACCTAATAAAAAAGCACAAAATAATGAAAAACAAATATTTTGGGAATAAGGTTTAACTAGAATACACAAACACAAAATAAAAATAAAAATAAAACCACCAGTTTAGTCCTCGCCCATACACATAGCCTTTATATCTTTTAGTTGGATTTCAGTTCTAGCATCTTCACAATGAGTTCTCTTTCACTGTTAGATGAAGTTCACAATCGTACAACGATAATATAAAGCCTTCTTTGGAGAAAAGGAAGATCTAAAAAATGGAAAAGATTAGATGCAAAGATTAAAAAAAATTAAAAAAATCAAAAAGTGAAATTCAAGAAACCAAGAAGAGAGAATGTTTTCAAAAATAAATTTCCCACAATGGAAGGATGGTGATCTCTTTGGTAAACAAGTGGGGAAGATGAGTACTTGTGTCAAGGGGTTTTCTTGGGCCACTAATCATTTTTTTTTTTTTAATTGGTTTTTTTAAGAGATGGCAATTGATGAGATTGTGGGCTCATTTAAAATTTAAAACTTATAAAGAGTTTACTTTATGAAGAGGGGCATTGTTATCATTTTCTAGTAAAAATTAATCTATTAATTGATGGAATGATTGAAAAATAAGTTAAAGGGCAAGTAGGTTTTAATACTGAACTTTAGTGAACTATGTGTGGATAAATGAAACTTAGAGGGATCTTTTGTCAATTACAAGTATAATTTTTTACACAGACACATGTTTCAATCAATTAAGTTGCTAGTTTATTACTAGGCAATGAAGCTCATTCACTTGATTTTCTCCATTTTCAAATTACAAGTAAATGACTAAAGTACTTAGGCAACTATGGGGCCATATTATTTGTGGGTAATTAAATGGTGGGTGGGGAAGTGGTCTAACTTCTCCCACTTCGACACAAATTGAGCAACAATGGTAAGAAGTGGTATAATTTTTTTTTTTTTTGGTCAACCCTTGTGTTTATTATGATTTTTCAAATGTCAAAAATCTCCCCAAAAAACCTAAAAGTTCTAGTTATTTTTCACAAGATCTCCCCGGTGTTGAAATTTAATAAAGATGATAAAATTATTTCCTTTTTTTTAGCAATGTAAAAAATTGTTTAAACTCATTAAAAATATAATTCCAATTTATGTACGACAAAAAAATTTCGCAAAATTTTCTATACACATGTTATGTTGAATCAATTTAAATATAATTTTGAAAAAGGGAGAGTTGTGCCATCTTTAGGTTTTATAATAATGAATTAATTTTGAATATGGAGAAATCAGATAGAAAACGAAAATTTTAAGGTTTTTTTCATCTTAAATAGGATTAAATTAGAGGGGGGGTTTTAAAAAATAAAAATAATTAAAATTCTTAGAAATGTGAGTTCAATTGCACTTTCCTCACTTCTAGGAACTTTGGATTTTTCAAGGTAGTCAGACCCGGCCCGGGTATTAACCCAGTCAAGCTCAGGGGTCAGGGGTTGGTCGGTTTGACCGGGTCAAACCGAGGTTGAACCGGGGTCAATAATAAAATATTAAAAATATATATAATAATAATTAATAATGATAAAAATAATATAATCTATATTTTAATAATTAAAAAAACAATTAAATAAAAATGATATGTAAAATTTTAATTTATATATTTTCCTTAATTTTTAAAATATCTGAAATATAAATTTAATATTTAAAATTTTAGTTTTATAAGATTTAAAAAATATATAATTTAAAAAAAAAAAATCTAATGATAATCCTCTCACCCTAGGCTTCATCGGGACTCAAAAAAACAAAAAATTAAAATTAAAATATCACTTCCATTGGGACTCACAAAAGACAATGGACTCTCTCTCTCTCTACTTTCTTCTTCCTTCAACCCACCAAAGTTTAGGGGTGGCAATTTTTGACACGACACGTTTACACAACACGACACGACACAGTCTTAGGAGGGTTTGGGTTAAACGGGTTAGTGTCATAAACGGACTCGTTTATGACACGCCTAAATTAAGCGGGTTCGTGTCATAAACGGGTTGACACGTATATGACACGGTTAACCCGTTTAATATGAATAGGTAAATGTGTGTGACAGTAAACTTGATAAATTAATTGAATTATTCTCACGGCAAATAGATGTTTAAGTATTTTATGTTTAATGTTAGTTTGGATTTTTTAAAAAATGTTTTGATTAAAAATTCGTGTCGCGTGTCGTGTCGTGTGGCATGTTAAACGTGTCGTGTTTTAAACAGATAAACAGGTCGTATTGACCTATTTAAGACTTAAACATTTTAAACGTGTCGTGTCGTGTCGCCACGGGTTTTAGACGTATCGTGTTCGTGTTCTAAAAAATTACCCGTTTAATAATCGTGTCGTGTTCGTGTCAGGGTTAAACGTGTCAGATTCACAGGTTAACCCGACACAAACACGACCCGCTAACCCGTTTTGCCACCCCTACCGAAGTTCCCTCATTTTCTCATTTTCTTCTTCCTCACTATAGCTCTCTTACTTCGTTTTTTCTTCCTCACTTTCTTTTCACCGTTGTGGCTCCGGGTGTCTATTAGACCCAGCCGGGTTAATCACCGGTTCTCTAGTAAACCGGCCGAGTCGCCCGGTTTTTGACAGGGTTATTTCAAAGCCGAGCCAAGGGGTATACTCGGACCAACTTTATGGCCGGTTCTCGGTTTTTCTGATCGAACCGGCAGGGCCGGTCCGGGTTTGACAACATTGGGATTTTTGCCTCCTTGTATCACTTTGATTGTATCCTCCAACCGAGCCCGATTTAGTGCTTGTGTTAAAACTACAATAATGTTTTATTATTATTATTTTTGTATTTTTATTGATTTCTAGAACTTATGTGCTTATTGAGAACAAATTATTTTCAATAAATAAGCGATGTATGAGCAAAGGTTTATTTTTGGAATAATATATAAATAGTTGTAGTATTTACTGTCACTATAGGTTTGCAAGGCTATGTTAAAAGAGGTTTGAAGCCATGAAAGATTGTTAGGCCAATTCAACACAAATGCATGGTTGTTTGTTGAGTGTGTATAAATTCTAGGCCATGACAAAACCCTTGCATTCGTGCCCGGACAATTTATCAACATGTGATGCTAGGATCTTAAAAAAGATGATAGGGACCTTGAGACACCCTCGATGATGAGCGTATCTGGTAGCGCTCTTTCGAGTGGGCACACACTCCAGGAAAATTTAGAAGAAGAAGTAGTGGGATAGATTTAGAGGAGAGGAAAGGAGTCTTTATTAATTCAATGCTTTCTGGATGATCAACAATACTATAATGTGTGACTATATATAGCCACAAGATTCACTAATTGCTTGCCTCCTGCATGGCTGGCACTAATTGCTAAATGACAAACATAATTATTGCCAAATACCAATTTAAGAAGAATTGACAGCTACATAACTAGCAGCTACCATTAATGCTCCCATTAAGTGCGTCCATTATTCTCCAAATCCTGTCCTTCACGGCACCTATGTCTCCATCCAATGAGGTTGCTTGCGAACCCGTCTTGTCTTCTTATGTGTCCCACCGTCTTCATATGATTGTGGATCGGACCCATCATGCTCATGTTCGTCGTCATGCTCTCGTGGTACGACCTCATCACTCTTCTCATGCATGGGTGTTAAGGAATCCAACAAAAGTGGCAGAGTCGTATCAATTTCCCCGTCTTGAAAAATCACCTTGTCCTCAAGGTGGTAACAGGGATATAGTTTACAAAACTCCTCAAAAGTTTCCCAGGTGGCGATCTCTGGAGGAATGTTTTTGCACTGCACGAGAATTTGACAAACCGTCTTGCCTCGTTTTAACACCAGTCGGCTTGCAACCACGACGGTCGGCAACAGTATAGGTCCATCAATCGTTGAAGTTCTGGGTAACGGATTGGCATGGTGGAGCATGGTTCCTTTATATGGCTTCAACATAGAGATGTGAAAGACTGGGTAGATCTTACTCTCCGGAGGTAAATCTAGACGGTATACCACTACCCCTAGTCGCTCTATGACTCGGAATGGCCCATAGTACCTTTGGCTTAGCTTTGATGACTGGCAATGGGCTAGCGTGGATTGACGATAGGGTTGTAGACGTAGATAATCCTTCCACCCATGTCATCCCCACTACTTGGATTACCCCAGCCATTAAGCTTGCCATCCATGGTGCCAATCTTCATACTCTGAACTTTTTCCATCATGGTCGTGACCTCCCCTGTTGGATTATGAAGAGTTTCACTGCTTCTGATTTTGCTTTTTAAGTTGTCTATGGTTTTTCTTTGTTAATTTTTATTATCTCTAGTTGTTTTTCTTTTTCTTGTTCTTCTTTACTTTATCCTTTTTCTTCTTCTGTAATAAAATAGCCCAGTTTGGGTTCTTTCTTTAAAAAAAAAAAAGAATATGGCCAATATGATTCCAATCACATATGCCTTACTCATCCACAGTCACTTACATAACTATAATCATTCACACTAACTGAATCCCTATTGCAAAGAAGGTTTAAAGGGATATGAATGAGCCATCTATCCTACCAAACAATGGTAGAACCAGCACTCAATGGTAGGGGGGCTAAAGCCTATAGGAAAAACATAAAAAAATAAAAAATAATTATTTTAATTAAAAATAATGTGCTAATATAACAAAAAATTGAATACACATATTAAAAAAAATAAAATATAATTTAATTTTTTTTGTTATTACCTATAACAAACATATGAGATTTTCAATAATTAAATTAATAAGAAAACATCTCAAGTTTGTATTTATTAAAAATATAGTAAAATTGATCCCTCTCCCAACAAACAACCAAACTATTATTTATTAAAAACCTTTGTTACTTCACCCTAGTATATATGGTACATTATAACATGTACATATATTATTATATATTTGCTAGGCCTCATGATCAATTTTAACTTTTTTAAAATTAATAAAATTGTTATATAAAATTTTTTTAATTTTTTTATAAATTTTTAAATTCTAGTAATTTTTAAAATAAAAAATAAAATGTGAAAACAACACATGCACCGGAGAGGATTTAAACTATGGTGAGTGGTTTCATATTTTATAGTTAGACCCACTAACCAATCTTTCATGTGTCCAAATATTCTATTTTCATTTAACTCAAATATAGAAAAACCGAAACTATTAAATCTTCTAACTATGGCCAACGACCAAATGGTCTATTAGTATGCGGGTCGCAGATAGAGCTCTTCACCTAGTGGTGAGAGTTCGATTCTCGGCTGAATGCACATTTCTGGGAAATGTGAGCGGTGGTTGTGTGCGGGTGGTCCCAGCGCCCATGTGTGCGCGGCCCCACACTCACTTGCTCCGCCGAGGCTTGTGCACGCCCCTGACGGTTTAGCAAGGTTTTCGGGCTGTCTGTTCCTCTTGTCAAAAAATAAAAATCTTCTAACTATGGCAATTGAACAGTAATTTTCTCAAAGTAGCACCCACCACAGGTTTACTACTTAAGATGCTTTTCCAAGTATGAGAAACAACAGGTTTCTGAATCATTTGCAAAAACTCATTACCTTTCGTATACTTAGCATGAAGAACTCTAGACCACAGTACATCATCACCAACTGCAAGTTTCCAACAAAGTTTAGCAAGCATAGTTTTATTCATATTCTATTAAAAAATATTATTTATTCATTGGATTGAATCTTTATATTGATTCATGCAGAAGACCTCTTCACCCTTTAATTAAATACCTTGAACTTTCACTTCTTTTGATTTTCTTTGTTAGGTGTCTAAATATGTTAATTATAAACTGTGTAAAAGGTACTTCACCTATTTTCAATATAATTGTATAATTCAACGTAGAATTTCCATTTTTTAACAGCTATAAGGAAGAAAAAAATTTGTAAAGATATATGTGTGTGCGCAATTTGGGCCTTTTTTTACAGAGATATCTTCGCAATAATATATTAAACTGGTTCAATTTGAGCATTCAACCAATTTATTAAATAAGTTAGGTTTAGTTTCTAGGTCAAGTCTTAACGCAAATTGGACCTAACCTGCTATCACAATCCTTTTTTTTTTTCTTTTGGTCTTGGACCCATCAATTTCCCAAGACGAGGTAATGAAAGATCTAGGAAAAAAATTAGACCTCTAACAATTAGTTTTTAACATACATTAATATTGGAACTCAAAACCACATGTTTAAGTCACTAGAGCCACATTTTGAAACCCCTCCCATTTTTTTATGGTACATTCAACTCATTGCTATATATATATATATACAGACAACATTTATGCATATTGTGGGTGTGTGTGTGTGTATATATATATGCAATTCCAGTTTTTTTTGTATAAATCACCAATGAGCTGCAGATTAAACAAGATAATAGTTCTGCCACATTCTATGATCCTCTGCCGACATTTTAACCTTTGATTAATTTCTTAGAAAAACAAAAACCAATTCTAATGAAAGAATCAGGTTAAATGTCATCAACTGTAAGAGTTCCAAAATGAAGAACATCAATCAAGAACCATGCATCAGATACGAGCATCGCAAAAATTCGTTAAGAAATGACCCATATTTACATGTAGATCTGTCTGTTAATTTGGAAAAATGGGAAGCAATGAAAGTCCAGGGAGAACACTATCTGGTTCTAATCACAGTTAGACTAATTATCAGCGCAAATTGCAGCATTGAAGGAATGCTTATATCTATCTGATGATATCTACAATGGCACATGAAACTATGGAACACAAGCAAAAGAGTGATGGTGGTGATGGTGCCGATGTTACTGGAAACCCTTGTGTAAGAAAAATGAACTAATGTGGGTACTGCATTTAAGAAGACGGAACTTTGCGGCGGTAGGAGAGATATATCACGAAATCCTTTGCCGAAGCTCCAACATGTGTTTGCACTCGATGTGACGATGCTGTTGGTGGCCAAATATCCACCACCAAGTCATTCAATGCCAATGCAGAATTCAGTTGCTGGCCACAACACAGAATCTCCACCTGCAACAAGTTGAAGAATTTGTTGAAACTTGATGATCGAGAAATTATAAATTAAAATAGAATAAGCAGGATCAATAAAGCTTGGCATAAACAAGTTGTGTGTGATTGATTAAGCTAAAGAGGACTAAGTATTCTTTGGAGTAACTATCAGTCCAATACCAGGAGTTTTAGTTCCTGTCATTTGTATTTTTCTGAGGAGCTTTCTTGGTCCAAGTTTAATGAAAGTAATCAGCATAAACTATTGAGAGAATTTTCTGAATGATTTATTATTGACAACTACTGACGTGGACAGTGGCAACATACCAAATTCAGTACTCTTGCAGTAAATGTATAAATAAATGAGTCAAGAAAAATAAAGAATGAGCAATCGTGGAGCTTGGGTGATCACTGTTATTTTGATGCAAATGAAGTTTATTAAGAATCAAGGAGATCACATCGAGTTTGAATGCAGAATTTTCAGATAGAAACCACAAGACAAACAGATTTCCTAGGCACTACATCAAGACCGAAGAATTAAGAAACTTCAACCCTTTCAGGCATCTTATCCAGAACATCAATAACAATATTTTTAATCTCATATATTATAGTAAACCTGTTCTCACAAATCTCTTAGACCAGAAATTCTGAATTTTACCAAGGTAATCTAATAATGAAATCTTTGAAGATAAGAATAAAAGAAAAAATAGTTGAAATCAAATGGAATCTATTTTTCCTATGACAAACTAATATCTATGCCACCTTCACTAATACGTTATAACAATGTACAAAAGGCGAAAAAAAAGGTAGCAGTACTATTTTCACCTTAAGAGTAACCACTGCACAAAATTGTAAAGAGCCAACACAAACACAGAGAGAAAGAGAGATAATAATCATTCTACTTGACTAGCACAGCAGATTTAGGAGTTCTGAAAAGCAAAACAGTAATGAATATTGCTTTCTGCAAGGCAAAGCTACTCGCCTCATCTTCATTTTCAAGATCGAGTTTATGCGCAAGGTATTTCTGGATGAGAGAAACTGGTTGATTTCCATCTCTGAGACCAAAAAGAATTGACAGAATTAGAAGTGTCAACTTGACCCACAATTCATCAGACAACTTTAACTGATAATAACTTCGAAAAGAATGTAAGCTATAATGATTCTAAGAAAAGTAAGACCAGTAATAGTTATCATATGTTGAAATGATCAGGTTATATCTTTCACTATGTTCAAAATTAATGACCAAAATAGATATGCAAAACTACTTATTACTTCAAGACAAAAATGACTGTTGGATACCATGTAGAAACATTTACTAGAAAACAATTATATTCCAGAAATGCCAATTTCCTTGTTCAACAAAAAGCTGGCACACAGTTTCTACAAAAGCAGCGTTGGACCAAGGGTATCCCACTCATAATCAAAAGATTAAGCTCAAAATTGTTTGTATACAACAAGTTCAGGAGATGGTATCACATAGAAATGACAATATATGAAGTAACAAGTTCATCAGAATATCCAGGTGCAAAGATTTTTTTTTTTTTTAATGTTATATTGTTTCCATCAAGCAAAAGATAAAAAGGAATGTGGGTGGGAAAGCCACACTAGTAGGTTTGCTTATTAGAGACTAAGGTGTCATGGTTTTAAGGCAAGTTCACATTAGTGCAAAACTTCACAAAAGAGACAAGCAAAACAATAAAATGAAAAAAGTCAAGTAAAAAGTTCCAATTTTATTTCCTCTAGCAACCACCATAGCTCCTTTGTTGACCTTCCACAAGCTACCACTAAAGGTCACAACATGTCCTTCATCTTCAAGCTGTCCTACTGAAATAAGATTCCACTTCAATCATGATACATGCTTTACTTTGTCCATTTCCATATACTCATTCAACAGCTTCAACCGAACATCACCCGTACTAACTCCAAAGGTTTTCCGTCTGCCAAAAAACCATTACAGTAATTGACAGGAACATAATTCTCAAATAAGTCATGATTTGCAATTACATGAATCGAAACACCTGAGTCTAAAACCCAAGAATTAACAGGACTATAAACAGATGATAGTAAAGCATCTTGTACGTCCTTAGTTACAGCATTAGTGTTGTTCTTGTTATCATCCTTTTTCAGTGATGTCAGTTTCTCTTTTGGTGGCCATTCTTGCCACAATTCTAGCACTCCAGCTTCTTTCCATATTTGTTCTTATTCTTATTGATCTTTGACTTGGACCCACTGCACCCTCAGTTAGAATTTTTCTTGCCGTTCCTGCCTCTATTCTCACGATTTAGAGTAGTTTTGTCAACTGAAACCATCTTTCTAACTTCTTCAACCAAAATCTTATTCCCAACATCATTGAATTACAGCTTTCCCTTGTCAACAGAATTACTAGCAGCTACCCACATTGGCTCCTAAATATTTAGTAAGGATTCCAAAAGGATATGTGCGCAAATCTCATTATCAAAATTTATGTCAATGGACATCAACTGTAAAATGATTGTATTGAACTCATTGATGTGTGCCACCGCTGAAGACTTTCTCCCATCTTCAAGTTGAACGACTTTTTAATGAGATGTATTTTGTTGTTTGTCGATGGATTCTCATACATGTCTGACAGGATAGATATCATCTCCAACATGGTTTTTCACCTCTACCATGTCATGTGCTAGGTGTCCATAAGTGTCAAATGAATTACACCTAACACCTATCTAACGAGGAAGTTTCGTTCTTCATCCTCCTTCTCCAGTTTCTTTCCAGATAGAGGTGACGCAACTTCTTGCGATACAGATAATCCCTAATATGTAATCCTCAAAATGAGAAATCTTAACCAACGAACTAGTTGATTCTAGCTCCCGATCAGGTTTCCGCAGCCATAATTTGACACTTCTAGCTTGAATCCAACTTCTAAGAAAGTTCCTAAAACTGGCAAGTAGGAACAAGACCCTCGTATCAACAATCAACCTCCTTAAACAAAACTTCCTTAGGCCACCACCAGCCTTTCAAACACCATAGTTCTAATATCAGATGTTATCGCAAAACCATGCAAAATAGACAAATGAAACAATAAAATGAAGAAAGAGAAAAAAAAAAAAATTAAGCAAAGAGAACAAATTTATGTGGTTCGCCCAATGTAGGGTACATCCACATAGCTACTGTAGATTTTCAGAATTTTTCTCTTAAACTTTTCTCTGTTTCTTTCAATTGTTTTGTGAAATTTGACTTGCAGTTCCTCAAGATAAGAAGTTCATATATTAACAAAACTTCTAGAATTAGTCTTAAATTCCTCAATGTTTCTTTAAGTTATTTAGCAATGCTAATCCTTGGTTAATGATTTTCATCAAGTTCCCTATGGGAGGAAGCTTACTTCAATTAAAGAAGAATAAGCCAATTAGTTCTTATCAACCAAAAAATCAACCTCCTAACACAAGACAATAGCAATCCAACTTACCATTCCCTTTTTCATTACCTATAAGAACGTTTCACAATTTTATTATTTTTTGGCTACTACATGATATGTATAAAATTCAAGATTTAGTACCTTAACAATTCCATTTATTTAAAAAGCATAAGATGGCTACACATTTTAATGCACCATGGATTTATGCTACAAGAGAAGCATCACAAAAGTTTCCGATACACATCTGTAATCCAGTCTCATCTAATTTAGACATTTTAATTTAAATTTGCTATTGCTCTCATATTATGTTTGAGCCAAAAAATTGTATGACTTAAGCTCTAAAACATAATCAAATAAATCCATTCCATTATAACGAGTTGCTAATGATGATCATTTATGTCATTGAATTATTGTCTCTCTTGGACACAATTAACACTCATATTAACAGCCGAACAAGTTTATGCAGATTCATTTATTTCAGCTGAAAGGAGGCAAGATGAAGGTTCTTTCTAAAATTAATTCCCCAAAAAGAATCACAAGGATAACATGCTATCAAATATTATCATACGCTTTTTAGTCATAAAATGTTTCCATCATGTTTTAAACTCTCAGCTATTGTCCCAAACACAAATTTCTGATGAAGCACAACTAATATATTTTAAAGGGAGGACTCACTGAAACATTTTATGCCATCAAGCATATACCTTTTTGGGGAAAAAATTAAAATGTCATGCTGGAATTATTCATTAAAGCCTTAAGTAAATATTAGATAAACTGAGCAAACTCATAAATATAGTCAAAATAAAAATGAAGTGTTTTTTGTTACAAAATAAAAATAAAGTTACTTTCATGCTTTTGATAAACAATGAGATGAAGGGCTCACTTAATTCTCAAGTATGGTGAAGATGTTTGAGGTAGCGAAGCACTTCCTCCTCTAAAACCATGTCAAAGGATATAAGCAAATAAGCTATTAGTAGTTATAAATTTTACCAAAAAATAAAAAATAAATAAATACTCGTTAAGGGAAACTTTTAATTAAGATAGGCTGATTCTCACAGATTAGTAGATGCCACTAAATAAAACCACAGTGGAGTGAGCCTTGTTTCATTTCTAGTTGCTGAAGTATCAACAAGTGCTTGTGCAGAGATTTCAGGCTCTCCACTCTTTGCATTATTTCCATGAGATTTTCTAGCTCTTCTCCTAACCGGAGGCAAGGAAACAGTAACATTCTTGTCATTCAGACTAACTGTAGTATTGCCTTCATAGTTATGTACCATGTTGTCAGGACCAGTAACTGGCTCTTCCTTGATAACTGGACCCTGCGTACTATATGTAAGAGCAATCTTTCTCTGGGCAGCTTCAACCAGGCAATTTAATGGTTTCAAAAGCTCAGATTCATCAACAAGTGAAACCTCATGATTACCCTGGTTTCTGGTTGGTGCAGAATTAGAAGATTCTTCTTGCGAGGAATTCTGCATAGCATGTGCCTCATTAAATGAGAAGGCAGAAACTTGAAGGAAACTTAAAATTTTAAATCAAACAGTAAACTCCCATACTCAAAACTTTGAAAGAGAGCATATATGTTACAAAATATGAGTATTTAAACAAATAGAGTGCTTTATTTTCAGTTGTAATTGGTAGTTTGAGCACTCCCAAATCTTTCAGTAACACTTTGTGGCACTTCAATATTTTTATTCACATAAGAATTTAATTATCTAACCCCCACAATACAAAATAACTTAGCAAAAGCATCAACTAAAAAAATGCAACAGATGTGATCTTTGGTTATGCAGTTTGGAGAAAAAGGTCTAAGTTACAAAATGCCGATACAATACTCAATTACAGAAATGTCCAAGTACTTTTTAAGGTTCACACATCAAATTCAGGGCAACTAACAATCGTGATTATTTTTATGTTTGCCATAAATTACCCCAATGATAAGCTTACCCTGAACTTTTTTCTGATGAAAGTCATCTTGGCAGGTGTCTCAGACAAGATTAAGTTGTCTTTACAGTCTGCAACAGTCTCAAGTGGTTTTTTCATTGTTGCACTGATAACAGGACTTAATCTGCATAAACCAGCAGCTTTTCTAGAAGTTTTTGTTCTTCTTCCTGTCAAGCCTGTCTGACTTCCTATTCTAGGAGTGGTGACCACAAGCGATGAAAGTGACCTTTCTTTCCTTTTGACAGGAATTGAGACAGAAGACCAAACTTCAGGAGCTTCAACCTTTACTCTTTTGTAAGGAAAAATTTTTGCCCTTAAGTCTTGTAAATTGTGATCAGGCCTGCATAGCAAAGACATTCCACCATTCAGTGAACTTGCAATGATTCATGGAAAACCATCATCTAGCCAGAAATATTTGTTTAAATGTCAACTTGATTGTTCTTTGAAGCATGTACACCTTGTGGAGAACTGCAAACAGATACACACTAAGTCTATGCTAATGATATGGTACTATTCATTGGATGCATTGGCATCATTCTTAGCCGCTAGTGACTGCAATTGGCTGTAAGAAAAACCTCTATAGTTGGAACAGAAAATCAGTGAAAATGTTCACAAGGGACAGTGAAGTCATTGCCATTGATAAAATTACTGATGTTAGGCACCAAAGGAATCTAGATGGTGTCGACAGCATCTTAATAATGAAATTTGGTAGATTATTTCTTCATGATTTATCAGATCAAAGTAAAATGTGAAAGATGACATTGTCATGCACAGCCTAAAGGAATTTCAAAGTTTGCTAGCTAAGTCTGGATCTCATTCTAAAAGAGAAAACTGAAGTGGAATATAAAGAAGAAAATTAAGTTTTGATTTCTTCACTGCAACCTAAAACTATTTACCTTGACAACATTTTGTAGTAAGAACAGAAGAAATAAATCATGAATTGCTGCAAACATCATTTCATTTTCATTGGAACTTTATACAGAATGTTAGTCAATAATCCATATCAAGATATGGCATTTTTCACATTCCATACATTTCTTTATACAAAATCAAACAAAATTGCTAGTGCACAGTACCGCCTTAAGCAGAGTTCAAAGTTCAAATTGATGCCATATAAATTATTGCATGCTAAATGCACACACACTGCATTGTCTTAGAATAATATAGTTTAATGACAAGCATAAAGTAAAAAAGAAAGGATACAGAATATGTACGAGCAGTAAAAAAAATAAGAAATTGACCTTAGCTTTTCCACTGGAACACAACCAAGATCAATGTTGCAAATTGGGCAGCTATCCTCTTCATTGAGCTTTTCCAAGATGCATTTTCTGCAGACTGTTTCAGGATTTTTTTTTTTTTAAAAAAAAAAGAGTGTTATGCAAGTTTGTTACTATCCAAATGAGGAATCCAATAAGCATAAACATCTAATATTCATGTTTAGATGAAAACCAGTTCTTGACTTTAAAACAACATGTAGAATAGTTTAGAGCTTTCAGAGTAGATCTGTACAGATGCCAAAGGCCAGAAAGAATAGATCATTTTTATGTAAATAAGTAAACCTTCACAAATGCAAACGCCGTAAAATTTATTTACCAGTGATAACAAGCAGTCACCAAATGGATGCAAAATCAAGATCAACACTAGCGTGTAACAAGTTGGTCTTCCCATTCATGTCATAAGTTTCTAGAAAGGGAAATGATAAAATCAAAAACTGAAATTAAGATTCCACTTCAAGAGTGGGCCAAGGAGTACAGATACTTCAAGATTCACTTCAAATGTAGAAAGTAGAATGCAAACAACGATATAATTCACAGAAGGGAACATATATCCAAGAAAAAAATCCAACTAGAAGAAAGAATCTAAGAAGTCAAAAGGTTCCATCATATGCACCAAATCTTGATCAACAGCTACAGAAACCTTACACAAGATTACGTCATATTCAAGTCTCAAGAACACTTTATACAGCAAGAAACATTGAAAATGGGTTGCGAACAACAGAGAAAGAGACGATAGAGAAGAAAATGAAGCAAATCAAGCCTTGGAGCACTGAAACCAATGCAATGGTTATCCTCTCTCATTGGTTCTCTATGCCTGAAAACTCCAGGAGAATTCCACTTGGAACTTACATTGAAGGGAAGGCACACTCCAAAAGAAAAGCAACCACCTGTCCCTTATAACAATGCTGAAAACCTCTAAGCTTACCATGCATAGCAAGGAGGGAACAACAAAACACAAAAATCAGAAACAACCAACCATTCTTGTAACCACAAGTCACGCCCTCTCTCCTCAAATTACACCAAAAAAATAAAAAAGATCACATCTTTGGAATCAAGAACGAAGCAAGATATCATGCAAGAGAAGCAAAGAAGAAGGGGACGAACAGGTGTGGAGGCACATGGATATGGTGGTGGCGTCACGGAGGAGCTTGTGGCAAAGAGGGCACGTCAAGCACTTCGCCACCGGCTCTCTCTTCACTCTCCCCATCATCTGTGGCGGCTCCGGCTCCACCGCAGCTTCCTCGGAGCTGGCCATGGCGGAGGGGGAGGGGGATGGGGAGTTTTCCTCGGAGACTCTTCCGCCATGCATGCGAGCGCCGGCGGGATTCAGAGGTCGCATTAATGGCGGGGATACGAAGCAAAGGTTGGATCTTTGAGGAGGGAAATGGAGAAAATATAGGAAAAAAAAACTTTTTTTTCAAAGAAAGAGAAGGATTGAAGAAAGAAAAAAAGAAGAAAGAAAAAAGTGGGTCCTAAAGAAGGGCATTGATGGCTTGCTCATAGTTATGAGTGACTGATTCTTGGGTTATAAAAACAAGCAAAGGTGATGTCTTTTTGGATGGAATTGACAGAGATGGAAATGATAATTTTGAAAGGTTGGATCTTTATGAAAGATTAAGTCTTTGAGATTATAAACAAAGAAGGCTTTGCATGGGATGGATGTGGCAAGCTTTGGGAGTTTTATATTTCTATCTTAATTGTTGTTAGATTTGGGGACATTATTTGGCATTAATGTTTTGAAAAATATGTTTTTTGAATGATTAAGTGAATGTGAAGAGTGAATAACTAGGAAAAAAAAAACTTTTTTTTATTTGAAATGATTATGAAATTTTAGAGAAAATTTGACCACCTTGTTGTTTGATTTAATTGGTATGGTTTTTATGTGTTGAATAAATTTTAGAGTTTGGTTTGTATATAAATATATAACCAACCCAACCCCACAAGACTTACATGGTTAGACAATATTTTGCCATCATGTATAGGATCTTGCTACTTTCCTTGTATTGCTTGTCTTGCTGTTTTCCTTGTATTGCTCATCTCTAGTCCCTGTTCATTCTTATTCTTATCTGGTAAGAACTCCAATATTCATGGTTTCCATCTGTTCCTCTGCTAAGTATTGTAAGATCATCTTTTCATATTTGAGAACTAAATGAAAAAAAAAAAAAATATCTCTATATTATACATAGTCTTTGATTTAAGATTTTAATCATCAAGATCATATAATTGCTCTCAAACAAGCTTCATTCTGCAGATGAACATCGGCAGAAACCGAGTCAAAACATAGATTCAGCGGTACAAAAATTGAGTAGCAGTACAAGGATTTGGTATCCATGCAGACTGCTAATATACAAATTTTAAGTTTGATCTCTGATGCAAATGATTTATGCAGAAGGAATTAGGTACTCTGATGAATCATGTGTATCAGTTGAGCTCCTTTAGTCTTTTTTTCAACATATCCATGGACTTCTTGCGAGCACTTTGCTTAGCATTTTTGTTTGACAGGCTTCCGAATAGAGTGTCCGGTGAGTCCTTGTATTTCTCGCAAATAATGCTGACTTTTTTATGGTCTAAAGCACCATAATGTTTCTCTCTTATTTCAGGGTTCATGAAGTTATCAGGCTGATGGCTCAGTAAAAGATTGACCAATTGCCGAGCTTCTACAAGGTAGTCCCTTAGGCTGCCTCCTTCCTTCAAATCAATCAAACCGCTGTTTTGAAATTGATCATCAGCAAATGATTCTAACATCTTGAGGTCATTGTCAATGCCGACGACAGCATTGAGATTGAATTTCTTGACATTCTCACTGAGAAAAGCAGTCACTATAGAATGTGAAATGTGATCCAGAATCCCGCTTGCAATCTTGTAAAGAGCATCCAGAGACAAAATCTGCTGAGCTGTGGATAATAAGGAATTGAGATAGATAAGGACCTCGTCAATATACTCATTTTCATTATCCGGTTCCTCATCTGGCATCCAATTAATTTTGCTCATGAGAACCATAAGCTCATCTACCTTTGACTTGACTAAAATGAGAAGTGAATTATAGGCGACAACTTGTGTTAACTTCAGAGAAGTTTTGGCAGTCAAACTAGAATGAGGCCTTTCAACTAAGCGCAAGGGGATACTGCAAAGATGTGCAATTTGTGAAAGAAAATACTCACATGCACGTTCAAGGGCAGCGGTGTTGGCTGCAATCTGCATAACCTGTGAAGCTCCCGATGAACCACTTTGAATCGCTTTTAGCAATGCCTCATTCAACACATCAACCAAGAGTTTGTCTACATACTTCTTTACAGTATCATAGAAATTAATCTGACCTCCGTGTTTCAAATAACTCACTGAATCCTTAATGAAGGAGCGCACAATACGACAAGCCTCAGGAACTGAAGAGGAGAACGGCGCTACATAAGGGAACAGTGGCATCACATCAGAGACTTGCAGACGAAATGACAAGATATTTGCGTCATACTCATTCTCCTTTCTTATTACCACCTGCTCAAATGTGTCACTAGCAAGTACCTCTGTTATCTGCTTCCTGCAATCATTTAGAAGAAGCTCATGGTACTTATCTCTGCTGTTATCAAGAACGTCAAGTAGAGGACCCACTTTGTACCCGTAGCGCCTTAGAGCCATGGCTATGAGTGTTACAAAATCCTTGATCAGGAGGAGATGGCTTGCAGTATCCATACGACAAAATTGATCCTCGAGAACTGATGTAATGTTCTGAAGAGCTGTATCCCACATTGATTCTAGTTGACTCTCAGAGAGAAACCCTACAACTGTTCGTAGCACACGATCCTCAACAATGAAGAACCCAGCTATCTGTGCAAAAAAATTTTGGTGAGACTCCAGGAATGATTGTGCCTGGGAGATCTGCAAATCCAAGTTGAGCTGCGCCAGTCGTTCCTTATTGTACTGCTTGCGGAACATATCCTCTTTACCAAGACAAGCATGGATATGATATGCTCGATATAAGGGGGTCAGATCAAATTCTACAAGTGAATCATCTTCCATCTGCTCAGTGTCCAAAGCATAGACAAATTCATTCAAACCTGAATTACTCTGCTCCTCATAATCTCTTTGTTTGTCACGCATTTCCTCATCTCTTTGACGAGCTGAGGCAGCTTGTCGGATTGCCATCTGTGCAATATCCCTCGCTTTGTCCCTTATGTACACAAGCCAATCATTGAACTCACCACAAACCTTCTTCTCAATATGCAATCTTACCTCTGGTATTTGCTTCTCAATCACCTTCCTGAGTGCCTTAAGAGGTACACCCTGCAAATATTCCTTCTCAATGAGATCAACCATCTTCAGTGCAGGGTGAAATCGGCAATCTTTGATTTGCTGGTTGCACTTCAGACATAAAGTCAAGACCTGGATACAGACATTTAATGTCCGTATAGCCTCAGAGACATTTTTCTTAACCGAATACATCTCAAGAATTTCATCAACCTTCATTAGAAGGGAACTGGCCACTTCTTGAAGCTGGGAATTCTCACCAGAAAGCATGCTTTTGAGTTGATATGTATCATTCAAAATACCACGGAGTTCGTCAACAGCGAGAATGAAATCCTCATAATGGAGTTTGCACAACTCTTCTATCTCAGCTTCCTTCTTTTTCACAATGTTCCTGAGCTGATTCAAGATCAGTTCATGCTTCCCCGCTTCAAAAGCAAGTCTAACAACAGGTCCCAAATCATCCCCATTCGCAATCGAGGTTGCTAAGCCCAACTCTGGCCCTCCATCCCCATTTTCTGATATAGATCTTCTCTTGGGCTTGGCATTCATTCTTCCAATCAGACTCTGTAAAGGCAGGTAGTATACCATAAAAAAAACAAACTAATATAACAATCAACAGCTATATTTGCAATTTAAACATATACAATTAGCATCAAGAGCAAAGAATAATGACAGATAAGGAAATACAAAACAAACTACTTGAATCATAAAAGAATTAAATCAAAAGTGAAAAATTTCTTAATGAGGCAAATCATTGGACTCAAATTTCTTGCTGAAGAAACATCCAATCAAGAAGCCCTGGAACTCCAAAAGGCACCAGTCTGTTAAACCACAACTTTGAGGTCCAAATGGGGGTCCATCCCAAACCATGTGAAACAAGAAACCATGAATTGTCACTTCTGTTCTTAAAAAAAAAAATTGCATATAAATTTCAAAGAATCCACACCCAAAATAATGATGATGCTGATTGAAAAAAAAAAGTGAAAATTTTCATCAAATTCTTATCTTGAAAGAAAATCAAGTTAAAAATCTACTGAACTAAAAATAAAAAATCACAAATTACAAAAAAAAAACTAACTTTGTCATGAATTTGTCACTTCTGTTACCCAAAAAACAAATATAGCATATAAATTTCAACAAATCCAGACAAAGCTTATGAAGAACATGACGCCAAACAAAGAAAACTTCCTGCTTAAAAGAAAATCAAGGGAAAAACTCATGAACTAAAAAACCAACAAACCAATCAACATGTCAAACAAACAACAGATGCACCACAAACAAATGAGAAACTGAAGAACAAGAAAAAAAACACATTCCAAAGGTCAAATCAAACCAAAAAAGACACTTTTCTTGCTCACCAGTTAAAGAAGAGTGAGATAGACAGAGATACAGAGAGAGAAAGGAATCCTGGAGAAGCGTTTCAAGCAGGAAGCTCTCTTCGTTTCAAAACCAGAGGGAGAGAAAAAGAGAGAGATGGGGTAGTAACGGAGGACAAGGTGGTGTTCTGGCATAGTAATACTTGACAGAAAGTTTTTCTTTGCAGACATACCCCTATAGAATCTAATAATTACATATGTACTGCTTTACATTCTTTTAAAGCTTTGCATATACACCCAGTAACTTTAGTCTATAAGGTACATATGAAATTGCAAAATATGGAGGAGTATATTTGAAATTATATATATATATATATTAGTAGGGTTCCTCTTCCTAGTACAGTCGTACCTAGTGCCCTTCACGAATTCTTAAAATTTTAAAGGAATCCCCTTTAAAAACACTAATCATATATATTTATATATATATATATATATATATATATGTATTAATATATTTGGTAAATGGTGATCATATTTTGCTTCAAAATTTTATATTATGCCAAAGGGTTTTTTTTGGCTCCGCGGCATTAGTTCTATTGGAAAAAGCATTAATGTGAAACATTAAAAAAAATTCAAAATTTATGCCCTATTAAACACAATAATATGATGGTAAAATGTCTCTTGGTGTAGATGTAGGGTTACAACTCTCACCAGTATCATCGAGTGAAGGTGCATCAATTGAACTTTTAATTTTTGGCCCGTGTGTATACTGTTATCAACGCTTATTACATTTGTAAAAAAAATTGTAATAATATATATATATATATATATAAGATTTTGTATAAATATGATTTTTTTTTAAAAAAAATAAGGATGTATATTTAATTATGTTATTGTATGCACACAGGGGAATCCCATGAATTTTACTTCTACGTCCCTCATATTGTGCGATTTTAACAAAATTATTATGTTTATATATAAAATATATGTTACTTTTCTTTAAATTCCTGAGCTATGTTTAAATTAATGGAATAAAATTGATTTCTCTTTAAGCTTTTAAGATATTATATAATGTTTTTTTTAATAAAATACTAGCTTTTAAACCCTATAATTTAAGATTTTATGCTTTATTTTTTACAATAATTAATTGGTGGTGGCCAAAATTATTTTGATGATTACTATTTTTCATAGAGAATGAGTAGTCTCGTTCTAGAGTTTTTGAAAACCCAATTCAGAAAATGATAGCTTGGCGATGAAAAATAGGCTAATGACACACAATCCAATGAATTTGGGAGTTCCAAATTCAGTTAATAAAATTGAAATTTCAAAGACCAATATAATAAATAAATAAATAAATTATAGGTCTAAAATATTATTTATTTTTTTATTTTATATTAATCAAATATTGGAGTTTTTTACAATATTGATAATTTAGAAAATTAAAATAAGTGAGGTCCGGAATTTTTATATATTTTAAATTTAACTCCTAATAAATATTCAATTTAATCAGTTCATTCAATTCAACTATGGCTCCTCAGGGTCTAATTTGTGGCCTAATTAGTCAGGTAGAATTTCTTTCTTTTGGAAGGAGTACTGTCTTGCTTGCCGGAACTGTTACACATGATGTAACTACTGGCAAGGATACTCTTTTTTAGAAAGACGGCTGGCTTGAGAGCCATGCTTCAATGAACGTATGGCCTGAGGAGTTTAGGGCCAGCCACTGCCCTAACGGAACGGTTCATGAGCTTCTCCATCTCTTGAATGAACACTCGTTTACTGTTAACACTTTGATCAACCAAGCTGGTGTGAGGGTGGGGGCAGCTGATGGTAGGATAGCGGATTCAATCATGTGGAGATGTAACGGGAATGGGTTGTTCTCGGTGAAGTCCTTCTATAATTTCTTAGTAGACGGGGGGATTCGTTGCCCGATTTCTCGGTTCTTCTTGCGGGGTGGTTGCCCAAAAAAAATCAATCTATTCAACTGGCTGGTGTGGAAAAACAAAATTCTGACTTTGGAAAACTGGCGAGAAGGAGGTGTAACAAGTTGCCGACTGACACTTGTGTTCTTTGTCAGGCTGATACTGAATCGATTGACCACTTGTTCATCCACTGTCCTTTTGCACACCATGCATGGGATTACTTTGTGACAATTCTAAGGCTACCCGGTATCCCGTTATCTATCGATGATATTTGGGGTCGGTGGAGGATGTGTTTGCATCATGATAGAAGGAATTTTGGAGACTTAGTAGCAAAAGCTTTAATTTGGAACATTTGACTTGCTAGGAATGATTGTCTTTTTAATGCCAATTACTTGCCTGCTCACGGTCTCATTATGAAAATTGATCGCATTCTTGTATCATGGTGCTCTTCCTTTGCAGAGGGTGTTAGAGCGAAGATGGAGGACGACATCAGCACGGTTAAAAGAAGTCTAGAGTTTCTTGGGACTCATGCTCAAGATTTCGATGAGACTCGGGCCTCTGTGGAGGAGCATGTTCCTGACTCTGGCTAGGTTATGATTGAGTGCTAATGTTCCTGTGGGTTGTTGCTCTTTTTGTTGCTCTTTTGTTGTTGCACTTTACCACAGCTAGTGGTTGAAATCTTCTGTATTTTCCTTTGTTTTAATGTGGAGTGGTTTATCCACTTTTTCAAAAAAAAAAAAAAATCTTTTCAAAAAATATAGTCTGTCAAAAATACAAACAAATACAGATTTAGGCTAGTTATAAAATACTCATTTATTATTTTAATGAGATACCAGTAGACCCAGTAGTTTTTAAGGTTCAAATTATTCATTTTTATTCAAATCAAAGACTAAAACAAATATTATCTTATAAAATCTCTAAAAAAAAAATAAATAATAAGTTTTTGCGTACACACCCAACAGATAATTAAAAAAATTTCCAAGGCTATAAACGCAAATATTTGAGCAATTAGAAGCTTGGGCGGTCTTGTGTTTTGTCAGGATTCTTTTGTTAGAACTTATGGAAGTGGTGTTACTGTTACTTTATTAAAGAAAAGAGAGAGAGAGCGTTGTGACCGAGGCCATGTCCGGGTGCCGAGCCAGACGACCAAAACCTAACTCATCTTCTTTTTTTGCATCTCTTTGTTGTGTTCTTGGCTTGGTTTTTTTTTTTGAGTTATTGTTAATGCTAAACATGAAAAAACATATTCCTTTTATTTAGGTAGTTTCCTCTTGGCCTGGTCAACTAGTCAACCAATTATTAGCTGGTCAGGACCGGCTATAACTACATGACTCTATATGTTTATATTAACTAGTACTAAATATGGAGAATGAAATTTGGAATGGTCAATGCCATGTAATTAATACATGGTGAAGTAGGTTTATTTATTTATTTCTGTACAGCAACTTTAACTTATTTACATCATTTAAAAATTTAATTACAATTAAATGACAGTTTTTTTTATAAAAGTGATAGACGGAATCAAAAAGACAGATAAAACATATATATATATATACGGTATTATCAAATGAGACGAGTTTATACATGGATAATGACGCCCTGTCATATACGCCATATATAAAAAGATTCGTCGAGATTAGCCGAGTACCCAATTGGTGAAATAGCATTGAAGATGGGTCACCATTTTGATATAAATTAATGTTTGGACCACAAACTAATAATTCACTATGGTTAGGTAATTTATCAAAAAATTTATCTGATATATAATTGACCATGTATTATAAAGTGTTTACCCAAAACTACAAGTACCTAAACCCAAGGGGTTTTGATCGCTGGGTTGCATCTAAAAAAGAAGGTTTTCTATTTTTTTTTTAATTACTGTTATTTAAAACTCCATCAAAATTCTATAATGATGCTTTATGTTTTTTTAAAAAATATTCAAAACAGTAAAAATACATTAAAGATAAGAGTAAATTTTGGAAAAAAAATATATTATTTAATCCTTGGGCAAATAAAAATAAGAGAAAAAAAAACACACATATATATAATGGGTGGTTGTTTTTTCATATTATGGGTGATCCAGTTTTGGCTAATTTTTTTTTTTCTATTTCAAATAAGAATATAATAATTATTTTTTAAAAAAATGAACACATTTATTTATTTTAATATTTCCAAACAAACATATTTGGCCTTGGCAACTGGATGCACTAAATGTGCATAACGTGAAATTTATTGGCTAAAATGAATTTATCTTTCTGCATTATTTTCTAGAAAACCAACTCAAAATTGTAAAAAAAAAAAAATTAAGTATTTATAACTTGCTAATGGACCCACAGACATATACTCCCTCCATTTTTTTTTCTCTGTTCTTAAACATTTATTATTATTTTTTTAAAAATTTACTTTAATACTTTATTTAATTTTTTTTACAAAATTTAATATAAGAGAAAAATGTGAAAATATAAATTAAAGGTAATTTTGAAAAAATAACTAATTTTTTATTAGATTATGTAAAATAATCAATTTTTTTGGTACGTGAAATTCAATTATTACAAAAGGAATGGAAGGAGTATTATATATTTGAGGTAAAAAAAATTAAAATCCAAGTCATTTAATTTACCACCAAGAATTAATAACCCAACTTTGTGTAACTGTCTCTGTTGAATATAATCTAAATTCAATTGGACAAGAAAGCATCCAATTAATATCATTAGCTGCCAAAAGGATTATATCTACAAGATTATTAAGTTCAGATAGCAACATTTCACAGACAAATTCTTTGTAACCAGTAAATTAAACCAAAAATAAAAAATAATAATAAAAAATAATAATAATAATTAACAGCAAATGTGTCTGTTCTAGCACTAGTTGCAAACAAAAGCAGAGTCTTTCCTGCAACTCAAAGAAATAAGAATGTAACTTTAATTGATTTCAACCTGATCATAAACTGAACAAAAGACGGAACACAAACTGATACGAAACAACCATTTTTGAAAGAAATGTGAATTACCAGAGAGGTTATACTCAAGTGAAGCACGCTGCGAACTCGGTTGAATATAAATTCTTGTACTAAACTGATTTGTATTGCTGCAGAAAAGGAATACAAATTGATACAGAATATTTATTTAGCAGTAAAAGTTTCAAGTATCCCTCTGGATGTATCCAACACCTGTTATGATGAAGTAATAATTGCCATCACTGATAAGATATTGGAGAATCAAAAGAATGCCAAAATTACAATTATAATGGCAAATGAAAGTCCGGTATCATCTGTGAAGCAGGCAAGTAGGTCAACAAATTAAGACAGGTTGGCATTTTAAGCAGTTGCAGTGATTTTTAACTTTGGCATTTATCTTGGAGAATCATCAGTATGGACAATAGAAGGGTACAGTTGACATCCCATCTTCCAAATTGCATATACCTCAATGGTGTTCAAGAACCGACAAGGCCTTTGTAACGAGCATAAGCGACAATAAAAATGAAAAGCAGTGCGGCTACTACACCAGAAATGATCACCACCTGCCAAGCAATATGATACAAAAGTAAACAACATATCATAGGAATAAGCACCTCTAATGACAATCATGTCTATCAAAATTTACCCATTTGAATATATATCCATGGTTGTCATTCCATGAGTATGGAATGTTCATTCCAAATACCCCGGCTACTAAGGAATACAGGGAGAGACAAACAGTGCCTGAACTCAAGAATAGCTCCAACTGCCAAATAATATGTTATTGAAAAATAGATAAGCAAAATAAGGTGGCAATGGAGCAAGTTTAGACAAACATTTAGATTGATAAAGTGGAAGAAAGGAAACCTCACCTGAATCAGTTGATTACGATGATTATCAAGCTGTCAGAAGGAAAAAAGAACATGACTTCAGATCACGGCACTCATCATGGTAACTCCATAAATCTAAAACACATAAGTAACAATTTCCACATTTTACGGATGTACCTGAATATTAATGTAGTCTTCTGTGTCATCGATATATTCACGGAGCTGGAGATGATGTATAATTTGTGTGAACATACAGAAGAATACTGAAGCAAAATTAAAGAAGAAAAAGCACAAGATAAACTAGAATGCACAAATTCCTTCCAACTAATAGTGAATAAAGTAACAAAGGAGGTACAAGATATCTAGTCAATCAACGAGGATGTGTGCAAGAAGCAATTCATGATTTAAGGAGTGTTTTTTTTTTTTAAATGGAAAAAGAAAACTATGAAAAGCCTAAGCATAAAACAAGACCAAAGTCACCCCAACCAGATCAAGCAAGTGCTAATATTTATGATTCACTCATTTGTTCAACTCAACGGTCATGAAATGTGAAAAAAAACAGTATGCTATGTCATCTTCCAGAAATCATCCACAACAGACTTTGACAACCACCAGCGGAGGAAAGTTAGGTATATACTTCACTGAAGTGACTGGATTATTCATGTATAGTACCTCAGAGTGGGGGAAAAAATCTTTAGGCAAGAATAAGAAAGAGAGCTTCCTTTCTCATATATGTTTTTATCCATTTAAAGGTAGCTTCGTATGGCTTGTTCAACAGCACATAGCCTTTCCTTTCTCATATATGGTTTTATTCACTTAAAGGCAGTTTAAATCAATTTAAGTGCCCCTACCCTGCAAAATTTGGTAGAGAGCTTCCCTTACAACTAATTTTCCAAGTATTCAAGTGCTTGAACTTCTCATTCCAAAAGATAATAATTGGATGTGATTATTGACCATTCAGCCTCAACTTCATTATCAAAGAAAACTTTTAACCAAGAAAAGTAATAATTAGACGGAAGAGTACTGATCATGTTTTCACCAAGCATTCAATATGTTATCTAAAACTACACTTATTTAGGAGAGGTAGCAGCACCAGAATGGGTTGCCTGAGGGAACGAAGTGGATAGAAAGTCATTGTTTGCTAAAGGGGTCACTTTATTCCCTTGTGGGAGATTCAAAGATTGGATGAGTGAAGGCTAGACCGAAAGGTGTTTATCCCAATAAATTGATACATAATAAAACCAGTGGAAAAGAAAATTTTTGAAGCATTTCTTAAGCAAATTCCTTTTACAGAATATAGGCAGTTCCATTCTTGATGGAAGTTCAATTAAGCTACACAAGCAATATACCAAATCAACAACCAAATATGTTAGTTACTTGCATAGTTATAGTCATACACATACCGTCGTTAATTTGTTTAATGTGGCATCAATCTGCATAAAGTATGCCTGCACAGCAGAAAGTAAAAGATGTTAGAACTTTATTCTGAAGCATTTTCCAACTATAGAAATAAGCATATATAGATACATATATATATGGTATCACTTCATATATGACCTCAAGTAACATTTCAAGCTCCTCAACATCATTCTCATTTCCATGAATGGTGGCTGCACTTGCTCTGCTTGCTCTAGATATCTTTGACCCAATTGTTGGAGAGGCAGCAAACCAATTGGGTGCACCAGAGCCACTGACAGGTGAGGATGCTCCAAACAACTTTCTTGATAGGTAAAGATCAGCCATGTCATCATCATCATCCAATAGTTGCTCAAGTTCATCTCTTACCTAAATGAAACATATTGGACACAACAAAATTCAACAAAAACTGCAAACTCTTTAAATCATCTAATTTAACCATGTGAAATTGAATAAACACCATTTTGGAGTCTTGACTATATCTGGTGATCAAGTACACTAAATAAGAATAAAATGATTGATGCAAAAAACCATGAACTATATTTTGAAAACAACTTAGACAGTTCGCAAGTTTCACATTCTATGACATATTGTATGCCTAGGCATCCCATGGGTATTTGACATATGTACAATGCAGCGTATGCATTTATAATAACAAAGCATTGCCATATAGTGACCATCTTAGGATTCAGACTGCTAGTTGGCCCATACATAAATATGTGATATGTGTGAAAATACAAAATCATGCATCAAGTTCTCAGGTAAAAATTATTGATGCAAAATTAGTTAAGCATATGTCCTGATCATTTCCAGTGTAAAAATAAGTCTATTTTCTTGGCTCATACCTAACATAAGTTATTTGAGCCCATAAAATACAATGCTCTTCTTCTAACACATATAAGAAGAGGCTTTGAAGTTCAAAGACATATATATATTGCAGCAGATAAGCTGATTTGCCAAAATGCATCATTGGCCATCCAAACTGATGGGCCACGCAGTTCATGCAATCTATGTCCTAATGCACCTATGAAGAAATATTTACTTAAGAGTATCCTCTTTACAAAGATTACATGGAATTTCTAGTTGGCATAAAAATCATAGTTATATAATTCTTCAATAAAGGAGTGGCATGTTTAAAACATATTAAGCCATTAGGATATACTCGGTTGCCTTTTTTTGTTTTCATGCTTATTGTTTATATGCTTAGATTTGTTTTTTTAACCGATTTCAGTTTCTTGTCTGTTTATCCTGTTTCTCTACTTGGACATCATGCAATTGTTCATATTACTTCTTTTAAAAATAGAAACAGAAAAACAAAAGAGCAGCTAGATTACGAGAGTGTTTGGCCACGTGTTTAAAGACCAGCAAACGTACTTTTGTTTCCATAAGCATTCTCGAGTTACAAAACAGTCGCTCAATGGAACTTTTAAAAAGCAGTCTCAAGATCCTAAATGCTAAAAACAGTTTTTGCCAAAAGATCCTTTTAGGAGCTTATGGCAAAATAACTTCTCCAAAATCAATTTCTGGAGGTTTTTCATTATATACTGATTACTGATCATAGTTTCTCAAAAAAAGCACTTTTGAAAAGTGCTTTCATAGAAGCCTGACCAAATTGGCCCTTCGAAAACATGTTGAATCATTAATTGTAGATTTCACAAGGAAAAACAAAGTTCGTACTTGCAAAAACCAAATCCCATCCTACATAATTGGGAGAAGCTGACTGCTCATCAACATAGCGAAGCCGTTTGAGCTCGCATCAATTTTCACTAAGCCTTTTCCATTTGCATTTTCTTCAAGGTCCGTCACCATCTTCTCAATTATGTACCAATTTTCCCTTCATTTACTCCTTTTTTCTCATTTACTTTTCCTCTTAGCTACATTCCTTCTTTTATTCTCAGCCAGTAACTTCTAGATGCCTAAATTATGCACACAATAGAGTAACACAATAATAAAGGAGATCAACATAATATATCTATGTAACAGTGTAAGCAAACATTTAAATCTACACCAATATAAAAACAGCATCTAGCCTGTCATTGTACAAAGACTTAAAGCTAAAGTAGAAGAAACCTTAGAAACTAACTCAATCACACACATTGATGCTTTTGGAATTTCATAGATGTGTGTACCTGTATGCGCACACCTGCGCAGTCGTGTCTATGTGCATGTGTATCTGATATTCTAACATGAGCAAGTAAAAGAATGTAGTAGATTGCACAAATCTCACAATATGGCATGCTATTAAAATGGAGTTATCATAAGAAACCCACAATTCCTAATCTGTTTATTCCAATTTTCTTACAAGATAACCCAAAACAAGATATAAAAAATTAAATTTAAGTATGAGGTCAGTTGATATTAATTAAACTTTAGAAGAAAAACTAAACAGAGATTCATCAAAGCTATTGCATTATATTTTAATAACTTTAGAAACCATTAAAACTTAGTAAAATGATAGAAGTAAAGTTACTGAAATGGATAAAACCCAAGGGAAATTTTATGTACACATAGCACATTTGCACCACATGCACAGGAAACATGAGATCGAACTTTATGTTTGTTACTTGAAAGCAGCATTTTGGTTTTATGTTATTTCCTTACCATTTCAATCTCTATTTATATTCTACTTTTTTCATTTAACTTTCAATCTCGATCTTCTATTCTTTTTTTCTTTACTTTATTCATTAGATATTTTTTTTAAACTTCATAAATATTTTTATTTTTTATTTTTATAAATTAGTACCTTTCAAAATCCTGTTAATAGTGATTTTGGTGACTGTAAGAAATCTATTTACTTTAATTAGTTATTTAATTCTGTTATCCTAGGTTCTATTTCTCCAATAACATTTTATACCCACACCTAAACGGAATTTGTTCGATTGAAATGTTTTGTACTTTTCCAAAAACAATGTGATTATGTTTACACAGGCACATGTATCTACTGTTGTGTTCACATATCCAATTTTTATTAAAAACTCAGAGAAAAAATGAGAGACAAAATTACCATATAAAACCATATTGATTATTTCTTTTAACTCATTAAAACTTATCTTTTGAAGTGATAAACGATGATAAATTTTGAATAATTTTTTTTAATATACTGTGTTAAAATAATTAAAATATCTTCTTCTGAAAAATTATAAAATTGAAGATGTTAATCTAAATATATACCTACATTGTAAAGAGATATTTTAAGAACTACAAAATATTCTTTTGATTAATTTAATACTACTGATTATTATCAATTTAACACACAAGTTAACAAAATGCATTGTAGAGTTTGGTTAGTGGCATGTCTAAATGTCCTTTTAAAGATATAGTTTCCAAACCTTTTGAACTCGAGCAGTCAATCTCGTCATGGCACTTTTCAGTTTACGCACTCTATCCAGGTTACGGCTACTAATCTGTGAAAAAGATTGTGAATTATAAGAAAACACCAATCAACTAAATCATTAATTTGTGGAAAATAGTGTCCAATACCTACTTCTAGATGTAAAGAAAAAAAGCATACTCATAAAAAATTAAGATGAGTCCTGACATAATGGAAATGGATGATGAACCAATTATTCACATAACATACAAAGGACAGAGAGAGATTAAATAAAAAGAAGAAAAACAAAAACAATCATAAAAGAGGGAAATAAGATGGAAACCATAAAGATACTCATGAACTCAGACCACATCAGATATTCCCTCAACTTTCAGAAAGAAACTTTACAGGTTGACTTCACAAGGAACATTAACAGAAACTTGATCATCAAAAGTTTGATCACTTTCAACCTCACCTAAACGGAGAATAGCTACATAGTCCGGCAACTTTTTGACATGGATTTTGTAGCCCTATTGACTCTGCCTTACTCAAATGCAAATAATCATTTTTTTTTTTCCTTTTTCTGTGTAGATGTACCTTTTCTGACTTCAACAGTTTCATCCTCAAATATGGAATGTTTGCAGGGTATATAAAATAACCTTGTAAGAAGTGAAACATAGGGCCTATTCATTTGGGGGAAAGTGATCTGAAGTGGGGAAGTGGGAGAAGTACCACTTTCCTGAAGTGGGAGGAAGTGATATCACTTCCAGCACTTTTGGTGTTCATTTGTCCGAAAGTGAAAATATAAATGGAGAATTTAGGTGTTATGTGAAGTTCTATGTGTTCAAAAAAAACTTTGGAAGTGAGAGAGAGTTTTTATAGATTGGCTCACTTCCCCGATTTCAGTAAAAAAATTGCCGAAGTGGATTTAATTCAAAATTCACTTTAGACGGAAGTAAGGGAAGTGTTACTCCCCCCACTTCAGGACAAATGAGCACATGAAGTGGGGGAAGTCAGCCCACATCCCCCAATTCCCTAGCACTTCCCCCAAATGAACAGGCTCATAATGTAATTCTCAAGATGTTACCAAGAAGTCATCAAGAATTCTTTTCATAGGAGAGCCTTGTACAAGAATTTTGGGGATACAATCCGCAGATAAACCTCTTATTGGGGTCCACATGTAAATGAATTGGTTCATGTGTCCAAGAGAGTTATTTACTTAAGACACTAGATCCTCAGAAAAATATGTGGGTTCAAAAAAAGCACAGCAACCACAGTATCAAAGGCAAGAAATAGATATACATCCATTTGCTTACAAAACAGAAAACCTTTCAACCCATGAAAATTGATATCAGTAGGACATTAAACAACAATGACGTAACAGAAGGTCAAAATAGAACTTAATTAACATGTAAATAATTGAGGGAGATAGTAATAGAAGATCTCATGAACCTTTGAGGTCAGCTCATCCAAGGCTGGGTAGGCAGCAGTTTCCAGTTCGGTGGTACGGGCATCAAGAAAGCTGCAAATAGCTTCCAAAGCAACTTCCAGTGCTCGGAATTCAAATGGAGACTCTGGATTGCATGATAATAGCATAATTAGGATCTCAGCTGTGGCACACATTTACAAAAGGGAAAAAACAAAACCCTGCAGTAAATTGCAGTAAATAGAAAGAACGAGGATGCAATATCAAATGCTCATTTTGTTTTAAAATATGTGCCTTTACTGAGCATAAAAAAAAAAACACACCGTGGTCGCCGTCATTATAGTAAATATCAAGGCCACAAGAGTAGAACAATTACAATTAAAGGTCATACCAATTCATTCAGAAAAAAAGGAAGAAATAAAATCCTTGATATTAAATATAGCTCATCTATTACAAGATTGAATTTTACCATGTTCCCAAAAATTTGATAAAGCTACAGAAATAATCAATCCTACAAAATATTGCAGTGCTCTTTATACAAAATGTTACACAAATGTCACCAACATCCATCCATTAAACACTAAAATTCCCACAAATCAACAGAAGATCTCCTGTATGCAGTACAAATTCAAATTCTCTACCCTTGTATCCATCAAAATATTAAATTACTCTAATCAAAGGCAACCATGAATCAGGACAGGTATTAATGGTTGCCTTTGATATCTGTCCAACTTTTTTCTTTTTTAATTTTAATTTTTGTTTCTATTTAATTTTTGTATCTCATGCCACTTGAAATTTAAGAATCCATGATCTTTTTAACGTTAAAAGACACAGAATATAAATAGGATAAGTAATATACCATCCAACAAGGGGCAATGGTGAAGATTATGCCTTCGAGTAAGCTATAGACTGATATGTGACTGACATGCATTATCATTGGACAGATATGCATGTTTCACAATATAACTAGAACGATAAGCAAGATATGCTAATCAATATATTTTACGCTGCTAAGCAAGAAACCAACTTGGTTTCTCATTGAATATTTAAAAGGAAATTCACCTATGTTAGCTGAATTTTGCAGTACAAACAATTCAATTTTCGCAGCTGAATGCTAAAATGTAGAATTCCAGACCTGAATCAGAAGTGAATTTTACATATTCTTTAAGTGTAAAAGAATTTAAAGGGAGCAAAGAATATGAAGCACAAGCATAGTTCATTAGGTCGTGTTGTCATAATAAGATATCAATGCACCAACCTTTATGTAGCTTAACAAGTGGAAACACATCTTAAACATTTAGTTTTGCCATTGTATGATCTGCTATAGTTAAATTTCATGATATGAAAATTGCAGTTACAATTTTGTTACTTGCAGTTTTTTAACTTAGTCATTCTGTTCACCTGCCCCACGTAACCTTTTCCTTTACTTTCTTATCATTGCTTATTATATGCATCCCCATACCCTTTTCTTTTCAAGAGGGCCACAAATCCACTTTGGTGAATGAACATTACCACCTAAATGCCTTGAAGAGTTTGATTTATTTTCTAAACAATTTTGTGGAAAACGAATGATCAGTTGCCATTAGTCATTGCAATGCCGGTAATATAAAAAAGGATCTCTATGAAGATTGAATATTTTATAAACCACTTGCATTCAATGTATGAAGATTGAATATTTTATAAGCCACTTGCATTCAGTGTGTGCTGAAGGTGAAACATCTATAGGCATTAGAAATAATATCCTATAGAATCTCATGCATAGCATTAACTAACATGGTTGATGATGAATTGAACATGCATAAAATTAAAGTACAACATACCCTCTTCTTCAATGGCATCTGCATCATGGTGCTCTCGACCTTCACCCTGCGTTCTTTCAGCCACAGTTATAGTTGGTAGACGCCTTCTGAGCTCCTCTACAATCGGAATCACATTCTCTTCCGTTGGATCCCTAAGCAAAACCTACCCAGATGGGAAAACAATATTTCATACTTGATTGCAAAACCCATCAACCATACTTCTAGACCTTAAAATTCTTCCCAATTAACAGAAATTGCAGAATATTTCAGCATTACAAACTTTGAACACCATCATAATTAAAAAATTTCACATATTCATCCCTCCCTGAAACACACGTCTTCTACTAAACATTTCTAAGCTTTCAAGCATGAAGACTAGAAAAAGAACACAAGATCTTTTCCAAACATAAGTTTCAGTCAACAATTCACGTCACGCATAGTAAAAATGCACCCAAAATGTCAGAGCAAAGTATACCAAAGATTAAAAACCATCCTTACCCCTCAGTTTCTAAAAAAAGGACATACAAGAAGTATTTGAACACACTAAATGACGCAATACCATCACAATTGCAACAAAAACCAACCAAAGCACTCATCTTTCAAACATTAACAACAAAAGAGCACAAAATTCTTCCTTTTTAAGATCCACTGGAACAGTTCAAAGTTCAAAAGCGATAAAGAAAACAGAAGAAATGCCCTCACCTCCTCTGCCGTGATTATCGCTTTGATATGCTGTTGCTCGAATGAACACACAAACCAAAACCCATCAGCAAACAGCAAAGACCAACAAAAACACACAATTTTACAAAATAACAAAGAAAACTAGAAATTCAAAATAAAATAAAATAAAAACAGACACACACTTCGAGATTGAGCACTATAGCCTGCTCGCGTCCCAAGATGGTAGAAGGGTACGAAAGCAGAGGATCAAGGATCCTCAGATCCCGGGCATGGATCTGAACGCGGTGCATGATCGCATACTTATCAGCATCGAGAATCGTAGTCTCTCCGGTGGAATCCAGCAGCACCCAACTCCTCGGCGCCACCACCTTCTTCTTCACCGACACCTCCACCAGCGCCGCGTCCCGGGCCATCGCCGGAAGGGCACCGGAACCCTAAGGGTAGTTCGGGATTCCCAGAGGAGGCGCGGAGGAGAGAAGGATCGAAGGGGATTCGAAGGAGAGAACGCGAGAAGGAGAATTCTTGGACTTTCATATGCGCTGGAGTTGGCCTTGCGCTTATGGCTAAAAATAAAGAAGCAGGTAAAGAGAGGTTAATACTTTATTTGTTCTAAAGAATTTTTTTTTTAATAATTTATATATTTTAAAGGGTGTATTCGAATATTACATTTGATTTTTTTTAAAAAAAAATTTAAATAAAAAAAAATTATGTGATGTTTAAGGTCATGATGCTCCTATATTATTTAAATTTTATTTTACCTGGTGATGGTTGTAACCTAGAACTTTTGGGATTGTTATTAAAAAATTATAATAATAATGAAATTTTATATTCAATTATTGGGTAGAATTTTAAAATTTTGAATAAATAATTAAAATTTGTAATTTAGATAGATTTTTTTGTGTATTTTTGATTGGATGTGACAAACCTAACTGTCAGCATAAATGTAGGTATAACTGTATTAAAAGATGATAGTTTTATTTATTGCTATGATTAGTCAAACAAAATTTTTAAAACTTTTAGGACAAAAAAAAAGTTTTATAATTAACTTTATGAAAATATTTTTGTGACAATGAACGATATGACAAGTGAAAAAAAGGAAAAAGATAAAAAGGAAAAAAAATAATTCATATTGTTTTCGAATATACAGCCAAACACTATATTGTAAATTGTACTGATTCTCTTTCTTTTTTTTTTCACAATCTCTTTCTTCTTTTATTCTATTCGTTTATATATATATATTTTTTTTAGAAAGACGACAACCGCCGGAACCCAAGGACGAACACGTAGAAGAGCCGCGTTCACCACCAAACCATGCTTTCACCTTGCGCGAGATAGGGATCGAACTCGGGGAGCCACGCTCGACACTCAAGGCGAACACCCTATGCAAGGGACCCGATGCCAATAGACCAAATGGTTGTTGGTTATTCGTTAATATTTTTCCAAAGATTGAAAAATTAAAATTAAAAATTCAAATGAAAAAATTCCAAAATAAAAAAATATATATAATATGTACCATACTGTTTGTTACCTACTTCATTCAAGTAAACAATCCGTTTTAATTCTTTATATACTACTCCCTCAGTGTTTACTTTGGAGTGAATTGGAATTCCCTGTCATAGTGGTAATTAAAAATCATAGAAATAAGTCTTTAATATTGGAATATTTCTTATTTATCACATTGATTAACAACATTTATTATATTTAATTTTTTTTATAAATTAGCTTCTTGGTTTGTTAAAAACTTAAAAGAAAAAAAAACTCCATGGTTGATTTTGATTTATATTCAATTGTTCCATATCTTTATCACCAAAATATTTATCATAATCTTAATTTGTATTTTTGTTATTGATAGAGTTAAGAATTATAAATAAACAACACCGGGTTTCTATTATTAGTAAATATCTTACCATCGATAGCCATGGTTTAAGATATTGAGAAATGTTCTATTTATTCATCCATTAAATGTGGAGATTGAATGCAATGTTTAACTGACTTAATGAGCAGAAGAATTTGGATTAAATTAGCTGTAGAAACCATGATAAATTAAAAATTGCACCCTCTCTTCAGTTACTATTTTTTATTTTTTTAAAAAGTTTTTAACAATATGTACACATACATTTTTATTTTTATTTTTTTAACAAGATAAGCGGTTAGTAGTTAGAGAGGCAGGGGTACACATGCCTCAGTTGTAGTCTGTGGGGCTATACACACCTGAGTGGAGGAACCATCCACAATTCATACTCACAGTTCTTAGACGGTTAGATGTGCCCTCACCAACTGCGAAGCGACCAACCTCACGGGGATTCAAGTGCTAATTGACTCGACGGCTGTTAGCAACATATATACTTTATTATGAGGCTTCAATCATGTATTAGGCGAACTCTCAACCTCTGCCATGGAAATTAATGTCTTAACTAATAGAGTATTGTCTTCTTTCCAATTTTTTTTTTAAACCATAAATTGGATTTACATCATTATTTCAATTTATATCTATATTTGCCTTGATGGACTTTTAAGATAGCTGTTTTTTTTTTAGTCTTTAATCAAATATCTACCTTGATTTCATTGGATTTTGAAAACTCTATTGATTTGAAAGTATTGATATATCACACAAACACACACTCCATTTGGCTTTCCAAGTGGTGCCACCAATGGTGACAGTGGTGTTGTTGATATAGAATGATTGGACATCCAAACAAATAGTAGCATATGATATTTGCTTTCAAAGAATGCCAAGATAGAATGTTGAAACTCTTTTCATGTGTGGGGTCAAAAGGTGTTCTTGTCCAACTTGTGCACAAAATGGAAAGACAAGCCCCCCTCTTCTCATGTCCCTAGAGACTAGAGAGGGCTCAATTATGCTATGGAGATGGGAATATTCTAGGATTTGTTAATTATTCTTTATGATTTTTTTTCAAATAATAAAAAGATTTTTTTTAATTGTATTTTTTTATATATAATTTATTACAATCAGAACAAAACTCAATTGAAATGTTTAGTTTGAAAAAAAAAACATGGACTAAATTATTCCAATCAAATGGACGAATCTAATTTCCTGATAAGCCAAAAAGTTATCTTATTGATTGTATTTATATTGATGAAAGTGATGATATTAATGATGACCTTGATTTAGAGTTTTTAAGTATGACAATTGTGCTAATTATGAATATGACACAAAAAATAGAATAACATGATACCACCTTTCAACTAAAATTAGCAAAAAGAATATCTTCGTAATATGTATTCTAAATATTTATGGTCTCCTTGTGAATGCACAATTAGAACAAACTTATATTTAGTAACATAATTTAATTAATTAGAATGATATTGTTAGGGTTAAAATACAATATTTGTTACATAATAAATTAACTAAATTTGATGGAAGTGAGAGGTGAATTTTCTATTTGGTGATTGGAATTATTTTTAATTAATGAGAGTGAAATAAGGGGATATATCGATTTATTAATTGATTGGAGAACCAAGTTAAGCTAGAATCTATTTATGGAGATTGTTTAAGGAGGTGATTGGAGTTTATTCTTGATTGGGAGCTAAATTAGCTGAGTGCCAAAATGGGTTGATTAATAGAAAATTATATTTGATTTATTGAAGATTATATTGAAGGTGATTGAAAGTTATTTATGATGATTAAAGTTTTGGGTGTTTGATTAAAGACCATGTTTAGTTCATGCCAATGTTTTAAGAACTGAACCAAGGTGGCCGGTTCAATCAATTCAACCGGGATACCGGTCATCTGTCCGGTCCAATAATTTTAATAAAACTATTTATCTTTTGAACCCTTATTGAACTAGGTCGTACTGTGAACCAACAAATGGGTTAGACCTTTCCATGTAGTCATTAAAAGAAAAGGCAATGTCTTTATAGCTAAAAACCTACTTTTTGGGGCTTCCAACTCCGAAATTCAGATCTTATTTAGACAATGACCTCTAGTTTCCTCCTAAGTCCTCAACACCTTCTCATAAATCTCATCCTTGAACAATGATGCCATTAATGTAATAAGTGTTTGATTATACATATTTTTTTAAGCACTTTGCTTGTATCCTTTAGGGGTGGCAAAACGGGTTAGCGGGTCGTGTTCATGTCGGGTTGACCTGTGAATCTGACACGATTAACCCTGACACGAACACGACACGATTATTAAACGGGTAATTTTTTAGAACACGAACACGACATGTCTAAAACCCGTGGCGACACGACACGACACGTTTAACACGTTTAAGTCTTAAATAGGTCAATACTACCTGTTTATCTGTTTAAAACACGACATGTTTAACACGCCACACGACACGACACGCGACACGAATTTTTAATCAAAACATTTTTTTTGAAAATCCAAACTAACATTAAACATAAAATACTTAAACATCATATTTGCCGTGAGAATAATTCAATTAATTTATCAAGTTTACTATCAGACACATTTACCTATTCATATTAAACGGGTTAACCGTGTCATATACGTGTCAACCCGTTTATGACACGAACCCGCTTAATTTAGGCGTGTCATAAACGGGTCGACCCGTTTATGACACTAACCCGTTTAACCCAAACCCAAACCCAAACCCTCCTAAGACTGTGTCGTGTCGTGTAAACGTGTCGTGTCAAAAATTGCCACCCCCTAGTATCCTTGATGGATTTAGTGAATTATAGAAATTAGTCTATTTTTGTTTTGTATTCACTCCAAAATTTACATTTTTGAAGCAAAATGAATGAATTTGGAGCATTTTAGAGTTGTTTTCGAGCAAGAATTGAACCTCTAGGAAGCTACATAGGTGGATATATGACTATGCTTATGGTTGTGTTGCTCTCTGCTCTTGAAAGTTGATACTGCATGATAAAGTTGAAAAGAGCTGTCCATCCATAAAGATGCATAGCCATTAACACGCCTGTGTTAGTGAGCTTGTTTATCAATAGGCCTAGGGGAGAGTTACATGTTGGTGTATTTTGTTGATGGTTTTACACTATATAACTTGCGGATTATGTACACAACCATGTTAAGCATGTGCTTTGTTTTATTTCTACAACTATAAAAAGAAGAGACACGAGGGTTTTGAGGATTTATTTTATTTTATTTTATTTTTTATTTTTTTTTATAGAGTAGAGGGGGAGAACTTGTCCACAAATTGTTATTGAAGATTATTTTTGGGGGCCCACCTGAGGAGAGATCCTTACTAGCTATTTGAAAAGGATATCGGAGAGATTGAGCCCGATTAAAGGTAGAGGCTCACGTCTCCTATGGAGATTGAAAGTTTATCATGTTTTCTTAAGGTTTTTGTTTTTTCTTCGGATTTGATATGAACTCTTCTATAATGAGAAATGAAAACATCCTTTGGTTCTCAAATATCAATAAACCCTAAGGGCCTAAGATGTATTTTTTTTTTTAAATTTGACTTCTTTTACATTGGAATATAGAATTTCATTATGATTAGATTGTGTATTCTTTGTTGCCATGATCTTATATTGCTAGCCTAGATTTTGATGTTTAAGTTCATATAATTGAGATTGAGAAATTCTCTTGTATGAATAGATCTACTATAAATGAAAGGACTTAATTACACCTAGAGATAAGACAACATAAATCCTTTAGATTATGGTGAAACCTAATTGAGGGATTTTCAACTTGAGTAACGCGATCTTAGAGAGATTAGATTAGAAAAAGATTTTGATACAACCTAGGTTTAGGTGCTAAAGTTTTGAAAATGATATTAGCATATTTAAGGAATTTCTATGATCTGATGAACTAAAAAACAAGCTTGATAGTTGAATTCTTGTTGCAATACGAACCCTAGGAAGATTTGCTATCTGGATAATGTCTTTTTATGATTAATTATCTCCTGATTAACTCTTTGTTTGTCTTGGTTTTGCTTGATTTTATTTTCTTTCAATTTAATTCTTGCAATTAACATTGTTTTATAGGCTAGATAACAAAAGGATAGTTAGTAACAGTACTCAGAGTCCTCATGGGATCGACATTCTTTTTATTCACTATATTACTTGAGTATCTAATGTACTTCCTAGCTCACTACTTGATTAGCCGTTCATCATAACGCCACAACAATCCCAACTTCCAACATATTTCTTAGTGATCTAGTCCCATTCTCTCCCCTGTATCAACACAGAACACAAACCAAATTTTGCTTCACTAAGACTTCTTAGAGCTTTGAAGTTGGAATCATTCTCTTAGCTGGATCTCAAATTGTCTCAAGGAAACTAGGGCATTGACTCATTCTATTCCATTTATCCCTGTAAGCATCCCAAATCCTAGAAAAAAAAATTTGGATTTTTGGTGGTTTTCATTTGTTTGTTGTTATTTATTGAATGATAGAAGAGATTGATCTTCTTCTATATATCCCTCATTTTAATAATGTCTTCACCCTTGAGGATTTTTTCTTTTTGGGAAAAGGCCATACTTCAATGATTTACTAGAAAAATAAAATAAATGTGAAAAATAAATAAAAAAATAAAAAGAGAAAAGAAAGAAAAAGAAAACCATTCCATGTAGTTCAGGATTGAAAATTACACAGACTCATCCTTGGGGTTGTTTTTTGAGATGACACTTCTATTTCTTTCTTTCTTTTTAATTTAGGGGTTTGGATGTATTTTGTTTGAGATCATGGGTATGAATAGGCCAATAAAATTTGATTGAACTTTGGTGATGCTTACATTTCTAGTATATTTTTTGTTCGATCTATTAAGGATATTGTACAGATTCAGGAGGCACTTAAGAGAACAACTACTAGTAGCAACTCTCAAGTTGGTTCTATTTATCAGATTCTACAAACAAGAGAACACCCACCTACATTTTTTAGGATAAACAAATTCACAGTAGCTTTTTAGGAAAATATTTAAAAATTTGCCATCCCTAATTATAAATAAAGTTGTCATGATCTAGTTTCTCTATTTGGTGCATTGAACCAGTAAAGATACATTGTGAAAATTGTTAACCTCTCTCCACCACCTCATTTGCTTTTTAGTTGAAAGCCAGGACCTTTGTTAAAATTTGGGAATGGACGGAACTTATGATAACTCAACACTAGCAAGTGTAACACCATCATCAATTTTGACACTGCCTAGTCAAAAGTTATTTGAGTAATCTTCTCGATTTGTTCATCTAAAATTTGATCAAGCATGGGTTTATGCCATTGAATCACAAAGTAATGGTGGGGAAAATATCTATTTGTAATTTTTATGCTAAAGTGAATATATTCATAGGACGAAAATGCATCTTGCTGGTGAAAAGGATGATATAGGGCCATATAAGAAAGTTCCTACAAATATTCATTATAGCTTGCGAGAAAATTTAAAAGAATTTCAAGGAAAAAAGAGGCTAATGAATGATAAGCAATGAATCCGTTTTGTGTGTATTGTACATCCATTTGAAGGTGATATGACCAAAGGTTTGAATACTGAACTTCTTCAAGATAATGGACTTAGTGGTTTATCAAGTAAAATGAGAAAAAAAAAAAAAGAAGAAAAGCCCCAAGCTTCACTTTATTTTTCTAGTTGTAGAAAACTTAAATTACAACCCACCATCAAGGCAACATTGCAAAGCAAAGAAATGTGGAATGAAGTGGATTTAGCTGTTACTCGATTTCTCTATAATTTTTGTATCCCAATAAATAGTGCAAATTCATTTATTTTTTTTCCAATCAATGATGGTTGCTATAGCATGTATGGGTTTGCGATATAAAGGTCCTACTTATTATGCTTTGCGAACTAACTTGTTAGAGGAGTCAAAGAAAGAATTGCAATTACTTGTTGTCACTTATCGAAATTCCTTAGATGTTGAAATTATTTTCTTTACATTTGATGATGAAAGATATTGCTAAAATGCTTTCACATAGAGAAATTAGCTTAGTGTACCTCTTTCAAAACTATCTTTATTTATAATCATAAGTGGGACTTTGAGTTGGTTATGAAATAGAGAAGGATTGATAAATAGTAGTGATACTCATTTTGCCACAACTTTCATTGCTTTGAAGAGTCTATAATAATGTTGGGGGTTTTCCGGTTTTAAGAATAGTGAAAAATTCAGCGGAAGTCACTGTAGCAATGTTTCTGTTCACTGTGCGGCCGGTATGTGGCCCGCGCACCTCACTGGCAATTCTACGCAGCCCGTATATAGCCCGCGAACTCCACTGGCAAACTTGCGCGACCCGTGAACATCCCACGTAAACTGCAAAAAAACCTTGAACTGGATCCTTGAGGCTTCAAAATCTTCCCAAGTGTTCAACAAGTCTTCAAAGCTTCAAAACAAGCTCAAAACACTATCAACCCCCTAAATTTTTGTTAGAATGAGATGAACAAACATACAACGATTCAAGACAATGATTTTTAGTGTGGAAACCCTACAAATCGAGGGAAAAACCACGGGACTCCTTAGAGCCTCTTAAACATGCATCCACTAGGTCAATAATGAGTTACAATGGATCTTCTCTAGCTAACTAGAGGTTTACATGCACAATGACAAAGGTATTCAAAAAAGAAGAGTTCTCATTGACAAACATCATCATCATCATCATCATCTAGATGGCTAACACACAACAAGTAGGGGTAAAAGGAAGGATCAAACTTAATCAATAGGTAGTGCTTCTTGTAAGGAGTCTCCTCCCGGAGTTTGAGTGAGATCTGGCGATGAGTCTCCTCCCGGAGTTTGAGTGAGATCTGGGGATGTTTGGCTGTCCGATCTCCTTGCCCTAGCTCCCTCTCTTCCTTTTCTCCCTCTTTTCTTCTTCTTCTTCTCTCTCTCTCTCTCTGGATGAACCCCCACCCCCTTAAAGATGACACCTTCTCATTCCCGAGAATGAGAGAATTTTACATTGTGAAGTTACCTACTTGCCCTCCATCTTCTCCACTATTGACCTAGCTTCATTTATTCATTTTTTTTCATTATGAGCATGGAGCCCAATTATTCATCCAACCCAACAAATGGGTTGGACCCAACAAATCATTAGTGTGATTTGCAAGCTATGATTATTTTTGACACTTTCTTGATCTGAATCGGTTTAAGATAATTACTAATTGTTATGTTCTTTTCACTAAATGTATTGCCAATTCTTATGTCCTTTTCTTTTATTTTTATTGTTGATAATTACTAATTTAAAAAATTGATGATCCACCACCACAAACCAAACTGATAGGTATTATAAGTATTAGGATTGTAGATAATCAAGTTTGATCGGGCTTGCTTAGCTTGGGCGTGGCTCAAAATTGAGTAGTTCAAACTCAAGCTAGTAAAGCTTTGTTTGAGTATTTTAATTTTTAAATTAAAAATTATAAGTATGTAAAATAAAATAGCAATTTTTTTTATTAATACGGTAATATTAAATCATAAAAATGCTTACTTAATTGGAATATAAATTCAAATAGAGTTTTCTGCAGAGAATTTGAAGAATAAAAGTGTAAGACAATTTTGTAAATATAATCAAAGATTAAATTTGACAAAAAAGAATATTAAGTTTTTACACAAAGAACTTATTAGTAATTTTGAGAGTATTTATCAATGGCCTTTTGGCTTATAAATATCGAGTCTTTTGCCCAAGGTGCTTGTTTCAGGGATAACTCAAAATTGAACCCATAGACCACACAAGATGAAATGCATGTTGATCTAAACTTGTGCACATCTCTTGCACGTATCTATCACATTTTATTTAAAAAAAAAAAGATGAAAGGTGGTACTTTGTAAAAAAAAATCTCTTATATATTTATAATTTTATCTTAGCGGAGTATAAATTTAAATATTTTGAAGATTCTGTTAATAAATTAAAAATTAAAATCATAAAGATAGGTAGCAATTTTGTATTCATATAGAAATATTAAATCACAAAAAATCTTCCATAATTTGATTTTTCAAGTTATACCATAAAATAACAAATATGGGTAAGTAATTTATTTTAAATAGCAACTTCTATTTACATTGTCAATTTATTGATAGAATTTTATATATAGTATATTTGATAACAATTTAAGATAATAAAATTGTTCTTTTAATGATAGAATTAAAAGAAATTAAATTTGGAGTTTGAATTTTTCTAATTAATGCCTACAGAATGGATATTATTATCACCTATACAAAATTTTGAATTTGATTATGAAATTTTTAGGGTTTTTTTTTATCTGTTTTGCAATTCTTCTAAATTTTTAACATAAAATAAAAATTATAGAACTCTGGGCGACCACCTGCGTGGGCCGTGATTGTCTCGTATCAATTCTTTGTCTGCACCTTTCCACGTTATTTTTTTAAATAGAGATTTTCACAAAATAAATTATTGTTTGTTGTATAAAGTGACGGCATTTGTCTAGGGAATGAAACCATTGAAGTATAAAGTGAATCATTCGGGTAGACTTCACCATATTATTTGCTTACGCAATAAAAAATGAGATTTTTTTTTTTTTGCTAAATACGGTAAAACCATATTATTTGTATAGGATTTAAGGATTGGATAAGATTAAAAAATGATATAGACATCGACCAGAGAAACTAAAAATATAAATAAATGATTTAAATGAAAAATGACTTGATAGGATATGGGCGTATAGGATTTAAGGATTGGATAGGAGTCGGAAACGATATAGGCATTGACTAGAGAAACTAAAAATACAAAGAAGTGATTTTAACGAAAAACAACCTGTTCAAGCATGAGATCGACGAAGAAACCATTTAACTGCTTCATATGCTAGAAGATCTACTTAAAAGTAGTAAAATCATTGTGTTGACAAACTTCTTGTTGCAAATCTAGAGTTTAAAAACCTAGACAAGTGAGAGAAACCAAATAAAATAAAAAGATAAAAAAATAAATTTAAATTTTTATCATATTATATCCATCATATTTTCAGTAGGATAAAATGGGTTAATAAGATAATATTATCAATCACAGAGGATAATAACAGCATATGATAGTCTATTTAATCTTATCGTTCTTATCTAACAAACAGACTGTATTTTAACTTTATGTGGGCTTTAGAGTTTGAGATCTCGTATCTTCTTTGAAATAAATATTTACACAAGAAGTCCGATATTATTAGGCCCAAATGCCATGATAAAAAGTGAGATTTTTCAAAATATCCACTTTTATTAATTGGCTTTCTTAAAATTTTTATAAAATTAGATTTTATTAAATTACAATAACATATCAAAGTTCTGATTTTTTTAATATTATTATATTTTTTAAACCTATCATATGTACATCTCTAACAAAGTTAAAATTCATTTTTATCTGTCTAGATGATGTATTTGAATGTAAATCCCAAAAAGATGAGGCTTTCATACAGTTATATTATTCACGTGCAAATAAAAGGGTAATTTTTTTTTTTTACTAAATCACTAAACTTTGACTCATTTTCACTTTGATCACCAAATTTCAATTTACATCAATTTGATCACTCAACTTTAATTTGATTTTATCGGGCAATAAATCAAGGATTTCAACCCCCAATTGATTACATAGATGTTTGAAAATCTACGTTAGTCCTTCCAATGACACTTTATTAAGTCTGTTGGAGGTGTCCATGTCATCGAAAAAGAGCTGCATCGTTTATTTGGGGGCCGAAATCCTTTGATTTACTAATTAGTGAAATTAAATTAATGTTGAGTGATCAAATTGATGCAAATTGAAGTTCGATGATCAAAATGAAAATGAGCAAAAGTTTAGTGACCTACTAAAAAATTTACCAGCAAATAAAAATTATACAATCATTTTTACGAGGGTGTGTGTAATTTTTTTTACAACAAAATATAAATCTAATGCCACATTCATCAGCCGCATCTAATTAAATTATCAATTAGGTTTTTTTATAAGTTTATGATTGCGTTTGGTTAAATATAGTTAAAAATATAATAAATTTTCAAGTACAATGTATTTATAATTTTATGTATTTAAAAATAGAGGAGAATAAGATCGAGTGTTTGGTTGAATATATTTTGAAAATATTGAATTTTAGAATTTTGTATTTATTTGGAAGAATTTTTAAATCTGGATTTTGAAAATATATATTATTTGTATGCTATAGACATCTATAGTGAGGTTACCCATCTTGGATAATAGGTAAGTTTACTTAATTATATAATACCCTATTAGATGTTATTAATGATAGCAAAAATAGCTATGTATATATTTAATTAATTTAAATTAAATCACATTATACTTTCATTTTACTAAAAATGATTATGTTAGTTATAGTCTAATTTCAACTTCTAGCCAGTAAATCTTATCTATAGCTATTAAACAAATTATGTTGTAAGGTTACAAATTAAAATTTCTGTAGATCATAAGTAAAACAATGGAAGCATAAGCCTAGAACTAGTGAGTTTTATTTACTTACGCTATTGAAGATCAATTTACAATTTGGTTAACAGTGTTGAACCTAACAATAGTTCTACTCATCCTCAAATAAAAAATATTAACATAAAAAATAAACTCAAACTATCCATTACCCAAAAAATTCAACTAATAAATTGAAAAAGAGACTTTTTTGTGATGATTTCTAGTTGGGTCTAAAGAACAAAAGCAAAGAGGAGACAACACCAACTTGGATCACCTATGAAGCAAAATTAAAGAAGTAGGAGAATGGCCGGATCTACAACACAATATAGAGAGTAAAAAAGGGAAGAGATCATTGGAATGGTTTAACACAGATACTTACACTAGTGAACCTTGGAATGGTTGGAAAAAATTATTGGCTTTAAAGGATACTCATATAGTTAAGCATTTTGTTTGGTTGCTCTTTCATGGCAAGATTAAAACCATTGATTACTTGTACTATTTGAATCTGAGCCCGTAGTCTCTCTGTGTGTTATGTGGTCTTTTTTATGAAACTGCAGAGAACATATTCAACCTCTGTTGTAAAACTCAGTGTTTTGATGTTATTGAGCAACTTACTTGTTGGCACTCAAATCTCCTTTATAGAAGGTATTTGCTCTTGATCATGGCTTGAATCTCCCTAGCACAACTACTCTCAGTATGTATGTGCATCTTGTCGGGGTTACTTGCATTGAAACAGTGGGAAAGTAATGTGGAAGTTACTACAACAAAAGCACTGTTTATGATACTGTAGCAAATTTACTGTTTATGCATACGGTCTCTATACGGCTTGGATGCCAGCCATATGATTTAATGTAAATTCTTAGGAAAAATATATACGGCCTCTATAAGGCCATATGGAGCCCGTATGACTTAGGCAAAAGTTCTTGAATTGCCATATAAAGCCCAAGTTTTATTTCATCTAGCCCAAATGGGCTGAAACCCAACACATCTATTGTCACAACTATTTGGATGCTTTGGAAATCTAGATGTAATATTGTTTTCAGAGAGGAGCATCCTGATTTTACCTACATTCCTAGTAAGCCAATGCCCAAGTTTAGGAATCTTACGCTGCTTTGAGCTCTTAGAAAGGGAAGCATCTTATTCTGATGAAATTTTCTAGCTTGGAGGGTCCTTTCCTCTTCTTGACGGCAACACATGCTAATGACGACTCTCTAGGTGGGGTGGGGTTCTATTTTGCCAATGCTAACTATTGCATTCTTTTGGCAGGATACAACCCCATTCACAAGACTTCTGAACTTGATGCGGGTATTAAGGCTGTTAAAGAAAGGAACTTTCATATCTAGCACCCTTTCATTACTTCAGCCGATCTTCATGCATTGTTGATGTCAGAGCAACAAGTTTATAATTGGAGAGCGAACGAGGCACTCAATCACCACCAAGTAACGCTCTTGGATATAGGCAACCCGAAGATTCATCTAATTCCGGCAAATTGGATCAAAATTGCTATTAGCTTGGCCTATCATAGCATGAATCTGCATACTCTCTCCTTATTCCATCAATGCAAAGATTTGCCAAGATGTCTATTGAAGGCTGTCAACAACAATGGTTACTCTAAATAATGTGGTATTTGTTTTTTGGTGTTAGTTTTAGTTTTTTTTTTCTCTCTATTCTTAGGTTTGTTTCTTGTTTCTGGTTCTTGTTTTCTGTAATCTTTTTCTTGTTCAATAAAGTTAGCTACATAGCTCTTTTTAACAAAAAAAGAAAAGAAAAAAAAGAAAAAGAAAGAAGAGATCCAAATGTTTTGAGAATAAAAAGGAAAGAGATTTGAAAAAATGGACATTTAAATATGGAAAAGTGAAGGCCTTGAACTTGATCGTTGGCAGAAAAACTGGGGAAAAAATGAGAATCATATCCAGGTCTACCTTCTTATCACATTGCACCCTTTGGCTGTGAACCCAACTTCTCCTAGCCTTCTTACCAAATCTCAAATCCCTTGTGTGACTATCATGTGAGATATTTTGGAGAGTTTAGGATTTGGTATTATGGCTAATTTAGCCATAAAACAAAATCCCACATTTTCACTGTTGATTTGATTTATATTTACTATAGGAACATAAAATCTTTTCAAACAAAAAATTTATGGGTTTGGAGAGATATAGAGTTTTAAATCATGCCAAATAGACACCACCAAAGTGAATTTGATTTCTCTTTCTTTTGTGAGGATACATGCGTGTGCTTGTGTGTGTGCATCTATATGTATAATTTTTTTTTAGACATTTTTATATACATATTTTTTTTATAAAATTATTATGAACATGTTTAGTTATAAAACATCATTGTAGAATGTCACTTTTATTTCTCTATCTATTTATTAAATAGTAAAATGTAACGTCTCAATTAAAAGAGATATATGGAAGCATACCTTCACACCTCCATTTTTTTTTTGTTTTTGTTTTTTATACAAAGGTGGACAAGTTACATGTTAAAGCATTCACACCACCAGGAATAGATCTTCTGCCTCATGCACATTTGTCTAGTAGACACAAGGATTGAGTAGTAAGGCCTTTGCCAGAGTTAGTACCCTTTTTGACACCATTGCCTCAGATATACATTTCAAACCTTGGATTAAAGTTCTCAGAAGACAGTTTTTTTTTATAATAAAACCAATACCACAGACCCAAGGTCCTTTAGTACTTCTCACCACTTCATTGTTATCTCCAACGAACCAAAGACCCATTAAACACCTATAAAATTAAGCTTATATTAAAAAAAATAAAAATAATTAAGTTTTTTTTTTGGAAGAGAGCAAAGAGCTCAAAAAACCAAACAAAAAAAAAAACAAAAAAACTGGAAGAAAGACTAGGAGACAATGTTCATAGAAGAGCAAGCATTGTAAAGCCAGAAGGGAAGTTGCATTCCTTTAGCAAAAAGAGAGAGCCCAGGATTGAGGTGAGCATGCTTGGAGAGGGCATCAGCAACCAAGTTGTCTTCTTTGTGGATGAATTCAAGATTTGGATTCTGGAGCTGATGAAGAAGTGAGTGGAGCCGACGGGCTTCCAGGTCAAGATGCCAGGCCACAGAAATTTGGAAGTTCTTAACCAGGTTGAGGAGGCTAATGCAGTCAGAAAAGATGTTAGAAGGCCACCAGCGACGTTTGAGACATTCCTCCAAGGCCAAAATCATGGCAGCAGCTTCAGCTTGAATCGGGGATTCAAGGGAGGCAGCGACAGAGCCTGCCAACAAGAGATAGTTGTCGTCAATGGTGATTAAAAAACCTAAGCCAGTTTTTCTATTATCATTGATCCAAGAAGCATCAGTGAAAATAGAAATAGAAGGATTGAGAGCGCAAGAGGAAACATCCCTAATAAAATTTTTCTGCTTCTTTGAGTATTCCTTAGCAAGTCCCCTGGCCTAATTAGGTATCAAGTTGAAATTTGGAGGAATTCTCTTGAAAATGGCATTGCAGCTAGCTTTCCAGATCAGTCAAAGTGAGAAAGCGATGACAGCTTTAACAAATTGATGATCGCTAGAGTGATTGAAATGAGAGACAAGCCAAGCACCAGTGGATAGAGTATTCATGTTTAAATTGGACAAGCCCAGGGAATTCAAAATGTTGCTCCAGCAGCTTATAGATTTGCAGTAATCTCAAAAGATATGGTAGGTAGTTTTAGGGACCAAGTTGCAGAATACGCAATGAGTTTGAGGTCCAAAGTTTAAATTGTAAAAAATATCACAGGTTGGAAGACGGGAATGGGCCAGTCTCCAAACAAAGGTTCTCACTCTCGGAGCTACCTCAAGCTGCCAAATTTGCCGCTAACCATGCCAATGGGCAAAATTCGAGTCATCATTTAGAGTGGAATAAACAACAGAGACCACGGAAGTATGAGAGGTTTTGGGCCACCAGATCCAAGTATTATCCAAATCAAAAGAGATTTGGACCTTGGTAAGCCAGTTAAAGTCAACGTTGGGACCCATGAAATTACCAAGAGCATTAGAATTCCATTGAAAATCAGAGATAAAATCCAGCAAGGAAAGATTTTCCACAGAGAGATCCATAGTAAGATAGGTAGGCTTGTATACCAGAGGAACATCATGCAGCCAAGGGTCAAACCAAACATTAGTAGAGAGAGGGTTGCAAGAGATAATTTTGAAATTGAAACCGAGAGAATCAGCAGTTTTAGAAATAGTTTTGCAAAGCCAAGACGAGGAAGCACTACAAGAAATGTGACCAATATCTACAAAAGCAATTCGTAGCTAAATATAATGTAATCGTAGGAAAAAATTATTTTCTACGAAACTAACTCGTAGACCAAATCGTAGAGAACACCCTGTAGGTAAAAGTTTTTTTCTACGAATTTATGTTTTCGTCGCCAAAAGTAACTTCTTTCTCAACGTTTGTTTTCGTAGAAAAATGGATGGAATTTCGTTGTTAAAGTAGAGAAATTGTAGAGGAAAAAACATTTTGGCTATGAATAAAATTGTAGGCTATGGTTCCTTTCTTTCCCGACGATTAGTATAATTGTAGGTAATGAATGATCCTCACCTACGATTATTGAATCGTAGGTAATGAATGATCTTTTACAACGATTACTTAATTGTAGATAATGAATAATCTTTTCTCTACGAGTATTTAATCATAGGTAATGATTGACCTTTTCCTACGATTATGTTATTGTAGCAAATAAGTGTTCATTGTCTATGATATTCAAAACGTAGCAAATTTGAAATTTAGCTACAACTTTTGCCGTAGAAAATAGTGATGTTTGTCTACAATTTTCAATGTCGTAGTGATTTTTTCATGCTTTTTTTAACTTTTTAGCCATGATTATTTGCGTAGTAAAAGATTTAACTTTTCTCTATTTTCTCTACAATATCAAAAATCGTAGCAACATTGGACCCAAAAGTGTGCCTATAAATATTCATTTCAAAAAGTTCGAATCCATACAAATACCTACGAATACTCAATTGAAGAATTAAATGTTTCATTCAACCATTTGTTTGAAAATATTTAATTGAACAATATCAACCAAACCATTTCTCCACAAAAACTATTTCCAAAATCATTAATGCCAAGTATCAAAAACAAAAGTATTAATGTCAAACAAGATCTCCATCACTTGTATCATAAAAGAGAATAACCCATGCCAATTGGTGAACCACTTCTTCATTAACAACACCTAACTTCCTGCAATAAAATTAGAAATTAAAAAAGGTTACCAACCGTATTAGATATTTAAGTTAGAAATTTGAAGCCTTAACTCTCTATTCAAATGTTACTTTCAAAACAATTTTGTTATGCACAAATAAATTGATAAATATCAAATATGACAAACCTGAAAGAATCCAACAACCATATAATACTCAAGCTGAATGATCTCCTTGTTCATCTTCACTGCACAATAAGGAAAATGAATGTCAAAAACCTTTACTTAGTTACAACACATTTATAGTGTGTGCTTTTGTACAATTCAATCCTATGACACTCATGTTGCTCTCCGGTTTCATCATCTTTCCTCATCTATTTTATAAAAAAAATGAAGTGATTATGTATAAATTACACATTAAATAAGATTAAAGATTAAGTTCGTTTCTTACGAGCTCATGACGAACAACAACGAAGGATTTAGATCCTTGATTGTGAGGTGTTTTCATATATGATCTACTAACTTTTGCTTTTTCAGCCTTTTCCTTTAAAAACAAAAGTTTAATAGATTATTGACATAAAAAATATATAAATCCATTATTTGTAATCATTAATAATAAAATACACGTACCTTAGTTTTATCATTGTTCCAATAATCACATAAATCCTCCCAATTCTCTTGAGTAATAAACTCATTGGGTTTCTTCCTTTTTGCATCTTCATAGCTTGGAAAGGTCAAATAGTGCTTCTTCAATGATTGACGATGATCTCTAATTCTATTTTTTAGTATGTCAACAATACAATCAGCTATCCTCGGATTTGTCTCAATGCCAATAACATTCAATTTCATCTATAGAAATTTGTGAGCAGACAGAATACACAAACTCCAGTATGTTACTTAATATAAACCATACCCCAAGACGATCAAATGTCGAGCTTTTTATGTGCTCCTCCCAATCAAGTTTTTTGATTGATCGTGGACAAAGGTAAATAAGTCCGAAAGCAATAATACCTATTTCATTTTATAGCTTTGCAGTATTGCACCGAATCCAATGGTCTACCTTGATCCGAGTCTATATGAATAGGAAGCCTATTTTTGATGAATTCACCAATTTTTGCAGATTACACCCCGTGTCTTTACCTCTACAATTTTTTTCTTTTATCACACTAGAAGCTATGGAAAATAAAAAGAAGATACAAAAATGCTATGAAGTTAAAAATCAAATAAGCAATCACAATTATCTACTAATCACACCAACTCAATGTAAAATATATAACAAAAATTACCAGAAGAATCGGCTTTAAGTGAAGCATTAGAAGATGGTTGTGTAGATGTGACTGATGGAACTACATGTTGTTGTGACTCAATAATTCTTTCCTCTTGCTGCAAACTACTTGATTGAGAAACTCTTGAAATTTTATTACTTCTTTGACGTCCTGGTGCCATATTTCTGCAATAATTAAAAAAATGAACACATTAAAATAATTAAAAAATAAGCTCGTAATCATCATAACATATTCGTAAAAGGTATCATTAACATATTCATGCAACTTTAAGCAACATAAACAAAATGCAATTAAAAATATGTGTGCCAAATTTGTACATTAAATCTTACACAAATAAAAAGCTTATGCAAATACGTGAACTAATCATCACAGTCATCATTAATATCATCGTCATTATGGTCATCATCAACCAATACTTATGTACATATAAATCATTGTTAGATAACACATCAACCAATACTGAAATATTAAAATACTAGTATAAACTAGAGATTAAAAAAAATTTAATATGTGAGCATTTCTCTATTCTAACTTATGATTAATGGAAAAGACATTCTTGAGAATTCAAACTCCAACATAGTCTATAAAACTCCCAATGATTTGAAAGCATGGGAAAACAGGTGACAAATTTGTCTCATCTAAACTCATGCACATACGAATTTCATATGTTTGGAATTCTCATTGATAAGGTCCATTGCTTTAAATGCTTCTATTCACGCATGCATGCATTGATGCTCAATTTCTCATTGCTCATAAATAAGTATTCATTTATTTCTCTTTCTACAGTGAGAGAGAGTGGGGAGTGAGAGAAAGAGACGCATTGTTTCATTGATTCACACAAGGCCTCATCCTTAACTAAATCAAAAAGCTTTTAATGTAATGAATTGTGGTCCTCATAGAGATATAGAGAAAAAGAGAACTAAAAAGGCTTCAAGATTATTATTAAAGAACTAGGGTCCACATTATAGCATCTATGTTACTTGGCGAGAAGCATGTGGAAGACAGCTGGAAGTATCTTATACTATCACAAACCAAGGACATAAAAATATAAATTCAGTAAGCTTAGCACGGACAAGACCACGCACTTAGACTTTTTGACTAAAACATGTAAATAATCAAGAACAATGCCAACATGGAAGACCATACCTATCACTTCCACTAAAAGTAATCTAATAAACCAAGCAACAAAAATAAACTTGAGAAGTGGGACCTCATTAGCATCAACAAAAATAGGATTAAAAGCGAGAAGCATTGCATACCTAAGCAAGCAATTAAAATCGAGCATAAAAAGAGATGAAATCATGTATGACCAAGAGCTTCCATGCCGAAAGCAAACTCCAAAACCCTAAAAGAAACCCTAAAGAGATGAAATCAAATCTGATTTTGGGCTAAAACAAAATAGATATTCATAAATGTAACCACTCACTAGTAAGAGATGTAATGATAAAATCCTTGGAGAGCAAAAGGAGCACAAAGGGATGAGAGATTGAAAACCTTTGAAGAGCAAAATGAGTACAATAGGGATGAGAGATTGAAAACCCTAGATTTTGGAGAACAATGAGCAAAGAGAAGAACAAATATCTAAAGAGGGCCAAAAATTTAAAAAAATTTATTTATTTTTAATTTTTATACATTATTTTTAAAGTGAAATAAGACTTTTTTATATTATTTGGAAGAGCATAATATAAATAATTTTGGATATATATTTTTGCTATTGGTTAGATTTAATAAAAAGATATGAATTCTTTAAAAAGAAACTAGATCATGGGCATGCAACTTTATTTAAATATTTTTAGTATAGTTTATAAATTTATATTATATTAAACTATTTTTTAATTATAATATTAAATTATTGATTGATATAATTATATTTAATTCAATATAGCATATTACAAAAATAAATGTCAAAATTTATAATAAATTAGGTTGTTATAAATTTAGAATAATGAAAATGAAAATTTTTGAAAAAGCATAAAAAATATATTAATGATGATGAGGTTGTTCAACATATAACAAACATCTTTTCATTATAATATTAACTCATGGTATTCTTTGGATCTATTCTTTTGGTTTACCTTATGATGATGATGATGATGATGTGTATACCTTATTATTATTATTATTATTATTATTATTATTATTATTAATGCCCAATAGATTTCTCTTGGTTCTAGATAAGTTCATATACACCCAACTCTACCCATTGGTTTGTTAGGTAGGACTTTTATATATATATATATATATATATATTTATGTTTAACCACATTATATGTTTGATTGGATATTTAACATTTCTTATAATTTATTATTATCATTTAAGGTTGCAATAAACTTTGATTTAATGAATATGATGTTAACCTTTTCTCAATATATATTCTTTGGGGATGTCAAATTGTTCATTCAATTTTTATTTTAATGTTTCTATAATTGGTTGGCCATCTTCCACATGTCATGTTGATTTAATACTAATTATTTGTAGAATTAAATGTGTATTAAAAATACTTAAAAATTAATGTACATGAAATTAGAATATCTTTTTCTCTCGATATATTTACGTAGTAAAAATGTGTTTTGTTACTTACACAAAACTAATTGTAGCTACTAAAAATCATTTGTAGCCCATGATTTTTCCATGAATAGCAAATACTTTTGGTGCCTTATAATGTTTATTTTTTTCCCTCACGAAAACTAAAAATCGTAGATGATGGAACATGCTTGTACTTACAGTTCTGTGTGTAGATGAAAACAAAATTATTACCTATGTTTTAAAATTCGTGGTCAAAATTAGAATCACTTTTCTCTACAATATATTTCATAAAACGAAGGGTTTTTCTTTACTTACAAAATATAATTGTAGCTACTAAAAATCATTCGTTGCCCATTATCTTCCCGCGAATTGGAAATATTTGGCGCCTCATAACATTTATTTTGCCCTACGAAATCTACAAATCGTAGATACTAGAATATACTTGTACCTACGGTTTCATGCGTAGATGAAAGCAAAACTATTACCTATGTTTCAAAATTCGTGGCCAAAATTATAATATCTTTTGGCTACGATATATTTCATAGATAAAAGTGTTTTGTTTTATCTACAAAAATTAATTGTAGCTACTAAAAGTCATTCGTAGGCCATGATCTTCCCGCGGATGGAAAATATTTGGCGTCTCATAATGTATATTTTGCCCTACAAAATATATAAATCATAGATAATGGTACATATTTATCTACGAAAGTTACTACGTAGCGAACAATAACATAGAGAATAGCCAAATTTCTTGTAGTGAAGATTGATAGGGATGAGAAGCAAATTTCCAATTAGGGTATTTAAATTTGAAAATATCAACCCACAATTTATCATCCCCGCTAAGAATAGCAAAAAGGTTTTTGGCCATAAGCGCATGTTTGGCAATCAACAAGTTCCTGATTCCAAGACCACCCTCAGATTTGTTTTAAGTGACAGTTTTCCATCCAATTGACTGGAAGCCACGTTTATTGCCACTAGTGCCCCAAAGGAATTTCCTAGCCAGTCTGGATATGTCATTGATAATAGAATCAGGCAAAGAGAAGACAAAAAGAAAATATGTGGGAATGGAGAACAAGCTACTGTTAATCAGAACAATTCTGCCAGCAAGGAAAGGGTAAAATTATTCCAGGAGTTAACAGTAGTAGCAATCCGATCCACCATGGGCTGGCAGTGGGAAACAGTTAGTTTTTTTAGGGGAAATAGGTACACCAAGGTAATGAAAAGGAAATTTTCCCAGATTAATGTTAAGAATTTTGGAAATAGATTTAGCTAGGTGAGAATTACACCAGGAAGGAACAAACAAGGCAGATTTGTTTAGGTTTGGACTTTGGCCAGTGAGATCTTTGAATAAATTGAGACAAAGAATGCAATTTCTAGCTGTTTTACGAGAAGCATTGGTGATTAAGAGAAGATCATCAGCGTACATTAAGTGATTAAAGTTATGCCGGATGTGGTGATCAAAGCCAGGAACAAGCGCCAAAGAAAGAGTGGTTTAAGATAGTTGTGAGGTTTTGGGTAACAAGATTGAAGAGGAGAGGGGACAATGGGTCACCCTGTCTGAGACCCTGAGAGCTGGGAAACCAAAGAGAGTGATGATCATTGACAATGAGGGAGAAAGAGGGGGAAAAAATACAGTTTTGAATCCAGGAGATCCAGATGGGGGAGGGGGAATTCATCTTGAACAAAGTGGCGAGGATGGCATTCCACTCAACAGTGTCAAAGGCTTTTTCTATGTCCACCTTAATAATCATCCTAGGGGGCAACTTGGAATCAGATTCAAGAGAATGCACAATTTCCTGAGTAGCCAAAATATTATCGAAAGTAGAACAACCGGGGATGAAACTACTTTGCTCATGACTGACTAAGTTGTGAATAACAAGCTTTAAGCGGGAAGCTAAGATTTTGGAAATCACTTTATAAGAGACGTTGCAGAGAGAAATAGGCCGAAAGTAAGAGACTTTTTTAGGGTTGTTGGTTTTAGGAATGAGAGCAACATAGGTTTTGTTCCAAGGGGGGGGGGGAGCTTAGAGGTGTTGAAGAAATAATCAATAGCATTGAACAGATGGTCACCCAGAATATTCCAATAAAAGAGGTAGAATTCAACAGTAAAACCATCCGGACGGGGGGATTTACCATGAGGCATGGCTCGGAGAGCACAATAAACCTCCCACTTGGTCACTGGTTTTATGAGTATCTCAAAATCATGAGTGTTGAGCGTGGGTAGATCCCCCGGGAGAGCATAGAAAATCTGGTCAAGTATTAAGAGAGTTGTGTGGACTTCTAGGAGTGATCCACTTCAATTAACACTAATTCCTAATAAAAATATAATTATCAATTTTTAGAAAATACATCAAATTTAATAATTACATATATATATATATATATACATATATATTTGTTAGTGCAAAGGCACATCGTTGCCATTATTGACAACTAGTCTAGCTTTACAATGATGCGGTAACTAATGGTGATGTGGCATTGATAACAAGGAATGGTGACATGTCATTACATCAACTTAAAGATAAGGAGCTATTTTAAGAAAGAGCCATCTTGGAGTGCAAGTAATGACTATGTGGATGCATAGCTAAAAGAATACACTAGCTATTTTTGGCCAGTTCAAGATTAAGAAGAAGATCTCAGTTTATATTTGGCAAGTGGATTGATTTGGAGTGCAACTACTTGGAGGCCAAGTTTTATATTGAAGCCTAGCTTGGTACATGACTAAATGAAGACACTATCTATGTTTTGCTCTAGACTTGGAGAGAAGGCAAAGCTAAAAATGGTCAGAGATATTTTAAGACATGATTAAATATGTAGATGATTGAAGAATATTACAAAGACTAAGGATGAATAGAAGATCAAGTTTGGGAACTAAAAAATTGTGAAGACCAAACTTGTATGACTTAAAGATCAAGTTTGGTAAAAGATTTGAAGATCCTCTGAAGATTGTTGAAAACTATATTTGGTTTGTGAAGATGTGCCATGGTGGGGTGTGACCCTTGAGAGGGTATTATTGATGGAATTATGATGAGATAGCTAGTTGCTGGCAGGTCAAAATTGGGAGGATTTGAAGACATCGATTCAACCACAACTAGGAGGATTGGAGGTGTAATACCCTAAATCTTTGGATACCTGTAAGAAATTATGTTCAGAGTAGTTAAAGAGAAAAGAAGGGTTTGGATTAGCTGAAGCTTTTTCTCTCCATCAATGGGTCTCTAAAGTAGTGAAAGAAAAGAAAAGAGAAAAAAGAAAGAAAAAAGAAATTGGAGGTTTTGAGGAGATGGGCTTAGAGATCGTCGAAGAGAGTTTGCCGGAGTAATTGCTTGCTTGGTAAGAGTCTTCTTGTTGGAATAATGCATGATATTTGATTAAAAATCTTGATCAGCCATGCTAGAATTTTAACATGTTTTTGTGAGATTTGGGCTTGGATTTGAGTGGCAAAAGCATGGTTTATTGTTGTAGTTGATGGATGCTTCAAATTGTTTTGGGAAAACCCTTGTATATTTGATGGATTTTGCTTGGAATGATGGAGGAATTCTCGGGTTTACTATAGATTACTGTAGTAACAGGGATTAGGGTTCATTTTGGTTAATTAAGTTGTTGTTGTTGTTGATGATGATGATGATGATGATGATGATGGCTGGAATGGAGTTGGTTAAGTTTAGCCAAATTAAGATGAGATGTTTTGGTTGTGGATCAAACCAAGTGAGAGTATGGTTGGATTAAACCAAGTGGGAGTATGGTTGGATCAAACCAAGTGGGAGTAAGTTGGTTGAGTTTAATTGATTTGGTTGAGTTGGGCTTGATCAAATTAAGTGAAGTGGCTTTGATTTGGTTTAGTCAAGTTCTTTTGAATGGGTTTGAACCTAGATGGTTGAATTTGGAGTTAGGTTCGGCTAACCAAGTTGATGTGACTGGGTTCAATTGAATTGATTTGGTATAAGTTTGATCAAATCAAGATGAGTTGTGGTTGGGCTTGAACTGGTTTGGCTAAGTTAAGTTGGTTGAGATTGAATTGAACTTGGTTTAGTGAAATTAAGGTTGGTTCAGGATGGTTTAGCCCAAATTGAGTTGGTTTAAGTGCAAGCTGGAGGCTAGTTTGAGGATGGTTTAGCCCAAATTGTATGTTATTGTTTCTTGTATTTTCTTTTGGGTTTTGTTTTGTTATTAGTCTGTATTTATTTTATTTTATTTCGTTCTCTTGTTAGGTGGAGTTCAGGCTTGGAAGGGAGTTCCAGGTTTAGAGGGAAACCCAAAGGAGACCAGATGAGTTGGTAGTGGCTATTATCTTGAAATAATTGGCTAGCTAATTGCTACTATTTTAATATAATTGCTTAATGACTATTATTTGGAAATAATTGTTTAATTATTTCATTATATTATATTTAATAATTTATATTGTTGAAGGATACTTATATTTATTTGGAGTTTGCCATGTCATAGCAACCGTATTAGTACATTCGGTTTTGTATAATTATAGGTAGTTTCAATTGTGAAAAATACATGTATATATAATTTAATTATTCATTTAATGTATTTATGTTAATGGTTATGTATGCTTTTGACTTTGAATGATTTGTGAAATCATGTGGGCATATTAAAATGATTTTTTACCATCAATGTTTGTGAAATTGATTTTCATTCCTGGTATAGGGATGGTGTCCTGGATTTGGACTTTACGGGTATTATGTATGTATTGTGCTATTGAGCTTTCACTTGTTTTTGATGGTGATTACGGACATTAGTCCGACACTGCAGTGGGATCCCATAGTCTGACCTGATGGGAGATGGCGTGGTTAACCCTAATTTTACCCCTGGTCAAGAGGAGTGTAGAGCCATTGACAGGGTTTATTTATGTGAGAAACTCGGGGTCACCACATGGGAATCTCAATGGCCAACGTTAAGGTTATGAAGACCTTGATGGCTCTCAACCTAGTCGCAATGGCGGCTAAGTAGAAGAGTGTTTTTAGGCCAATGATTTGAGAACGGTTTTACAGTTCAATTGTGCAAAAGATGTTATTTTGGATTGTGACGAGGAGGCGAAGGCCAGTTGTTGCTCTTAGAAAGGCAGTCTCTCACAAAAATTATATTTCCTTGGAAAATTGATTTGATGAAGATTCGTGATGAGTTTTAATGGTCTTAAAACTTGTATTTTGTCAAAATTCTGGTATTTGTGAAAATTGTGATATTATTTGAGAAATTGATCTTTATATACTTTATATACGCTATATTTAATTGTTAAAATTATTGAGCCACTATCAACCATTTGAAATGTGTTACAGTTACAGGAGCAGGACCCTACGAGATTGCCTATGTGAGTATAGAGCCAGTCAGGGTTGTAGTAGGCCTCGTTTCTTTCTATTGCTGGTGTGGTGATTTTGTAGCGCTTGTACCCGTATGTTAGAGTAATTATGTGTCTTGTATTCATGTATTTGAACCTACAGTTGGTGTAAAAATTGCAGTCATTTTTTGTAAGTCTGTTTTTGTTTTACAGGGGTGTTAGTTTTCTAATTAAAATGGGGTTTTAACTGATTGGTAAAAGGGGTGGGTGTGACGAGAGGTGTTTTGAGGTCATGTTGTAAGGAAGTTGGAACTCAGTCAAGGTTAGTAGGAGGGCCATGTTGCAAGCTTAGGTGGAACATGAGGGACAATAGTTATTTTTTGGAAGATGTTTGAGTTAGCAACCGTGAAGATTCTAAAAGAGGAAAGTTCCAACTTTGGGACATGGAGACATCTATATAAGACCTTGATCTGAAGATAAAGTGTGAGCCATTGGAGAGAGATAGCCAATTGTGTGGGTAAGAAAGTGGACATCAGGCAATCTAGAGAGGGTGCTTGTAATCCTTGGTGAGGATAAGTGCAAGTCTTATACCATGTTTATTCCCCTCTTTTAATGGATTTATTTCTCAGTTTTGCTCCCCTAGACGTAGGTTGTTGGTGAACCCAAACTAGGTTACCAATTCATATGTATCCTTTCTTTGTTTTGTGATGTAATTGTGTGTGTGCTTGCATGAGATACTGGCTGAATTATAACCCACAAATACATGCTGAAACTAATAATATTTGAATACAAATTTATTTAATAAGCACATATAGAGATATTTAGTAATTATCAACACACTTTCTTTTACTTCTAGAGTTCATTAATAAAAAATTACTTATTTCTATTTAAAGGCATGAATTATAAATATCTCAAATAAATTTACACTTTAAGCATAGTTTTTTAATAAATACTAAAATCGTTATAATTATCATTATTATTTTGATCTTGATTTTTATTTTTATACTTCAATTTTACTTCTTCTCAAATACCACAATTTATTTTGATTTGGAAGTATATCATACATTATTTAAAGATCAAGTTATTCTATATCTTTATTGGATCATCACAAGATCACTTTATCTTATTGTTAGTAAATCTATTCTAATATTTTAATTCATAGTATAATAATTATGTTGAATTAGATAATTATTAGTTTTTTTTCTCACTTAAAGAAAATTTTAATTTTATTTGTACTTTGAATAAAATTTGGATATCAAAGAATTCTATTGAGATAAATTCTTCTAAGGATGAATTGACAAATAAAAACCACAACATAAAAAAACAAATAAACAAATAAACAAATACAAAACATACATAAAAACAAGGATTTGTGATGAGTGTCATGTGAATGTTTGATTAAAATAAAATTAGATTGAAAAAAGTAAAAGAAGAAACTTATGAAGTGACATTATGTAATTAATTTAAAAAATAAAGGGTATTAATGTTTTTTAAAAAAATTCAAATTTTTAGGAGGTTCTTCCTCCCCTAGCACCCCAAATTGGGGGCCAGAAAAAGTGGGGGTTCGGAGGGTTTTGGAGGGCCAGAGTTAACCATTCCTTTCCCTTCATGAAATTAAAAATATTTATCTGAACTAGAGAAAGGCCGACTCTAACATTCCAAAACCTTCGCTTTACTTTCCCTCACCGACCCCGAATCCAAACATAGTGTTTAGATTCAAAAGTCGAAGGGAAAGTAAGGGGAGGGAAGGAGAAGGAAAGTGAGGGAAAGTAAAGGTCTGATTCAACCCTCGTTTGGATAGACAAATTTTATGCAGGGAAAGGAAAGAAAAATTCTCTAATAAACCTTGTTTGGTTACGGGAGGGAAAGGAAAGGAAAGGATATATAATAATATGATTTACCAATTATTCCCTTATTATTAAATAAAAAATTACTTATTTCTATTTATACACATGCATTAATGTCTAATCACATAATTTATAAAAGAAAATAAATTATTCAGAGATTTGAAGCACAATGCACAAATAAATTATTGTCTATCATATAATCATATAATATTTGCATAAAGAAGACAAAAACAAAGTCGAAGATAAAAGTGAGACCAAAATATATATTTCCCAAACATCAATTTTTTAAAATACAAACAAATTATTAGTTATCAGAATCTATAGTTGAAAGAACAATCTACCTTTTGAATAGCACATTATCCTATGTAGCACCACTTATGAACAATTAGGCGTACATATGCAAAGTAGCTTCTAACTATTTTTAGAATAGTTCCTCTCTCAATTATGCAACACCAAATTACTTAATTAGGATTTAAAGACCAATTCCTCCTACAATTCTATATGGATCATCACAAGATCACTTTATAATATTGTTCATAAACCTATTTTAAAATTTTAATTCATAGCATAATAATCATGTTGAATTAGATAATTGTTAGTTTTTTTTCTCACTAAAATTTTTTTTAATTTTATTTGTACTTCGAATAAAATTTGGATAGCAATATAATTATATTAAGAATATAATTCTATTAAGATAAATTATTCTAAAGATGAATTGAGAAATAAAAAACACAACATAAACAAATAGATAAAAAAATAAGCAAACAAAAAAGAAATACATAAAAACAAAAATTTGTGATGGGTGTCATGTGAATACTTGATTAAAATAAAATTAGATTGAAAAAAGTGAAAGAAAAAACTTATGAAGTGGTGTTATATAATTAATTTAAAAAAATTAAGGGTAATAAGGTCTTTTAAAAAATTTTAAAATCTTTAAGAGGTTCTCCCTCCCCCTGCACCCCAAATCGGGAGGCCAAGAAAAGGGGGGTTTCAGAGGGTCAGAGTTAACCCTTCCTTTCCCTTCGTTAAATTAAAAAATATCAATCCAAACGAGAGAAGGGCCGACTCTAACCCTCCAAAACCCTCACTTTACTTTATTTTCCCTCGCCGACCCTCAATCCAAATATAACATAAGGTATTATTTTGAAATTAATCACCATGAAAAGATGTTATGTAAATTATTGGGTAAATGTTTAGCTTAATAAATATATATATATATATATATATATAAGGGTAGTAAGGTACGGGTGCAGATATAACCCGTACCCTCTTCAACTGGTAAGGGTACAGGCATGGTAGAGGCATACCCTTACCCGATCCATACCCGCTCAAAAAATAACGAGTTATACCCGTACTCATACCCATACCCGGTCAAAGATGGTATTACCCTCTTTGACCGGTACGGGTGCGGGTTTACCCGTCGAGTAGAGTACAGATTGCCATCTCTAGTAGGTCAAATTCCTATGAGTTGAAAACCTTTAGGTGATATGTATATATAATATATATACATATACATATACATAAATATATACATATACACATACACATACACATATGCATATATGCGTATATACATATACTTATACACGTATATATATACATATACATATATATATTTATATTTATATAAACATACATAAGTATTTTTACATATGTATACATACATATACATATGCATATATATATACACACATGTACATATACTAATATACATGTATGTATGTATATGCATATATACACATATATATATACTTATACAGATATATATATATATACTTATATACATATATGCATATATACATGATGGAAGAGGGGGTCAAGGATGTGCTTGAGCACCCCCTTGGCTCCCAAGTTAATAGTGTCTATATATATATATATGTATATGTATCAATTAATGGTGTTTATATATATATATATATATATACACTGACACATACATACATATAAGGGTAAGGGAAGAAGCAGCGCTTCCTTTTTACTTTTCTCTCTATCTCTCTCATTTTTATTTTTAGTTTTTAAAAATATCAATCTTTTTCCAAATTAATACTATAGTTTAAAATATAATATTTTAAAAAAATATTTAAAAACTTTATTATTTGACCCATTAATATTTTACAAGGTAGTTTATGTAGTAAAAATTTTTTTTTTTCAAAAATTTATTATTTATCCCATTTGTCTTTTTTACAAATTAATTTAAACAGTATAAAAATTATATTTTTAGAAAATTTTGTTAAATTTATTATTTGACCCCTGACTTTTGTAAACTATGATATTTTTTTAAAAAAATATTTATAATAATATATTGTTTATTTCTTTGTTTTTTTTTTTTGCTTACTCAATCTTTAAAAAAAATTATAGCGTCTTTATAGTCTTTATAGCCAGTGGCAGAACTAGAAACAAAATTTAGGGGGTGTTGAATTTAAATTTAAAAAAATTTAAAAATTATGGTACAAGTTATACAGACTTTATATGGAGTGAAGAACATGGCTTTAAAGGCAGAACTCATGCATTAAAAGTGGAATAAAATGACTAATGAGGGCTTTACAGAGCTGTAGGGTCTAATGAAAGGCTTAAGACCATGGAAGAGTATGCTATTTGTAATAACAAGGGTAAATATCTTGTAGCGTCACCAAACTATGGCCAAATATCAAAAGGGATACCAACCTTTATTTGTATCTTTTTGAGTACCATAATTTGATTTCGCTTCAACGGGAGGGTACCCGCTTATTTCCGGTGATAATTTTCTGACGTGGTCGCCGGAATGACCACGTGGACCAGCTTATGACAGCTCAGATGATGACGTGGAAGCGCCAGCGAGGCTTTTTTAATCCCCATCACCCTTTTGTAGTCCACATCACCCCCGAGAGTGTCCACATCAGCATCCCGCCCACTCGTCTTCCTTTCCCTCGTCTTCTTCGTCTCCTGCCCTCTCTTCTCATTCTCAATCATCTGGTTTTTTCCTTCTCCTTCTTCTTTTCCTCTCAAACCTGGACGCAGAATCGCAGTGAAGAAGACATTGCGACGACTGGAGGCAAGTTCTAGTGCATGCAAGGTTTACGCTGCAAAACATGGAGGCTGATTGGGCGATTAGGCCTGTAGACCTAGAAGATCCTAAATACCGTAAGTCTTCTTCCTACTATGCTTTTAAAAGATATCTAAGCAATTATGGTTGAATGTGGATGGAGATATATTGAAGGAATGTAAGTTTAATTTGAAATTTGGATGAAAGATTCTTAACAATGTATTTAGGGTTGACAATTTTGTAAGTGTATATCTCGGAAATATAGTTGATTTGATGTGTTTTGTGTTTGTTTTGCTTCAATTTAAGCCATCCACAGTTAGGGTTTTTCAGGGTTTCCACTTATGAAACTAGCATCTCTGTAATGAGGTCTTCTACAAAAAGGAGTTAACATCTATGTTGTATGTGAGGTTTTCCAGGTTTTCCAGATTTAATAAATAGTTTGTCATATTTAAACTGAACATATTTGTTGTGATTATATGTTCTGGTATGCATCCTTATAATATGGATATCTTTCTTATGAGTTTGCCAATTATGATTTTAGTCAATTTGAGGTTAGCAACTTTGTCATGATAATCTGGTACCCATTTGAGGTTACAATCTTTGTTCCAGTACCACTTTTGGATAAGTTAGTTTGTAATATTATCTAATATATGTATGAGCATGATGAATCTGAGTTACTGCCATTATTTTGCATGATAAATCTGAGTTATGCAATGGTGTTTGGCTCAATTTAGGTATAATTTAGCCATCTCTAATGTGGACATTTAATATTTGTTTTCCAGAATTAATGAACAGTTTACCTTATTTGAAGCTAACATATTTGTTATGATAATATGTTCTGTTTTGCAGTGGTATTTGTGTTCTGTTTTGTTTCCATCAATTTTGTATGCAGTAATTTAGGTATAATCATTCACTATATTGCTAAACATTTTAAAATTTTCTATTTCAGCACGAAATTCAGATTACTTCACAATTTGCATGTACTACACGTATGGTGATGTCCATAGTTGGGCTGACTATAAGATAGCAGGGTATATTGATTACGTCTGTTCTGATAAAATCTCATATCTGGAAATTATTAACATGGCAAAGGAGTTGAATCTACAAGTGGATGGTATCATGTTTTGGTGGATGGAGGTGACTGGATTCAGAAAGGGACTGTTAGAAATTAAAAATGACAAGGATGCTCTTGCAATGGCAATGATGATTGATCGTAGGCAGCAGATGAATCTGTATGCCAAGTTAAGTGATGGAGGATGTTCCAGTAATATTGGCCAAGATACAATTGAAGCTGAAGCTGTTAATAATGAAGGAATTGTAACTGACCAACTTGAGACAAAGGAAATGGATAGTGCACAAGAATTTGACATTGTAGTTGGCTCAAAGGACACAGGAAAGGAAATAGATGAAGAAAGTGAGTCAAGTGAGTCACAGGCAAGTGGCATGTATGATTCAGATTATACCTTCCACATTGAAGAGCTTGATTTAGAAGAAGACCCTGAAGATGAAGAGGCTGAAGAAGAAGAACCTAAGGAGGAAGAAAATTTAGAAACTAATGAAGATGGTGTACCAGAAACAACAGGAAAAGATGGTGGTGCATCACAAGCAGTTGGAAAAGAGATTAATTATGATCATGATGCTTCTGGAATTGATGACTCTGAATATCTAGGATCATGCTCTAGCACTGATAAGGAAGAATTAGATCCTACGAGGCCCAAGTTTCCTGAGTTTAATGAAGAATCTGATATGAAAGATCCAAAATTCAGAATTGGTATGAAATTTACAAGCTTTAAACAATTCAAAGAAGCTGTGAGAAACTATGGGATAAAAAACAGGTATGTCATGAAATTTAGGCCAAACAATAGTTACAAGTGCAAAGCTTTTTGCAAGCGAGGATGCCCTTAGTATTTGTGTGCTTCTCCTATGTATAAGGACAGAAATACCATTCAGATTAAGTCTGGTAACCTGAAACATGAGTGCACAAAAGATCATAATATCAGACATGTAAGTGCACAATGGATAGCTAAGACTTATTTGGAACAGTTTAGAGCTAATCCATCATGGAAGGTTGTGGGAATAATCCAGGCTGTCAGACTTAACCAACAAGCTGAAATATCGAAGCTTAAAGCATGGAGGGCCAAATGTATTGCTCTTAGGTGAGTGAGTGTTTGTAATTTTTCTTTTATTTCCACTATTATGTTATTTCTATCATTACATTTGCTTAACTGTGCCATATATTTTTCCTTATGCAAGGATGGTGGATGGTGATGAACAATCACAAATAACAAGGGTTTATGACTATAGTTGGGAATTGTTGAGAACTCATCCTATGTCAACGGTGAAGGTTAAATGTAATGAAGGGGGTTTCTCAGGCATGTCTCTAACTAATTGGAATTTATTAGTTTAACATGGAATTGCACTGGAATTTATTAGGGAATTATGACTAATTCTAATTCTTATGAGTTGAACTTGCATTTATGCTTTCACTTTGCAGGCATGTATGTTTGTTTAGGTCCACTTAAAACTGGATTCTTGGAGGGTTGCAGGCGCATAATATCTTCTTGAAGGGCTTATATGGTGGCCAGCTACTCTCAGCTGTAGGGATAGATGGCAACGACAGCATATATCCCTTCGCATGGGTTGTTGTGGCAATAGAGAATTATGAAAATTGGCACTGGTTCTTAGAATTGCTGGCTGCAGACATAGGAATAAGTAATAGCCAAGAATGGGCATTTATGACTGATACACAAAAGGTAAGTGCATTTTAACCTAGTGTATTAATTTCTAAAGCCGATTATATTTCTTTACCCATTAATTGTAGTTATAGTTTATGAACTGGGTACATATAATTGCTTTTGTGTATATCTTGTATGAAACTTTTATGTTTAGTGAATGCCCTGTCCTGCTCTTCCATGTCCTGTTCAACCATGTCCTGTTCTACTATTATTTAGTAGCTAATCATATTTGTAAACATGGCATGACTGCTAATGCCATTTTATTTTATTTTTTTATTTGGTGAATGCCATGTCCTGTTAATTGATTGAAACCATGTATGAATGTTTAATTATGTCTTCTTATTATATTTCTAAATATGCCATGACTTCTAATGTCATTTCTTTTTCTTTTCTTTTTTGGTGAATGGCCTGTATTGTTCTGCTATGATTTATTGGCTATGGTGTATGAAATGGGGAAATTATATAGGGCCTCATACCTGCCATTGAAAATTTATTCCCTTATAGTGAACATAGATTCTGCGTAAGGCATATCCACACAAACTTTAAAAAGAACTTTAAAGGTAAGGGCCTTAAAGATCAATTATGGGCATGTTCAAAGTCTAGCTACATTCCAACTTTTTAGAAGGAAATGGAGAATTTAAAAGCTATGTCTGCAGGAGCATACCAATATATGAAAAACATAGACCCTAAACATTGGACTAAGTCTCATTTCCAAACTCAATTCAAATGCGACATGCTTTTGAGCAATTTATGTGAGTGTTTTAATAGTCAAATACTGGAATAAAACAAAGGGCATCATTACAATGAATGAAATGATTAGGACAAAACAAATGGTGAAAATCCAAAAAACTAGAGATGCAATGCAGAAATGCAAAACCATACATTGCCCTAGGATTCTCAGGAAGTTAGAGAAAATGAAGGAAATGAGTAACATGTACTACTCTACATGGTCTAGGGGGGATACATATCAGGTTCTGGGCCAAGATGGTCAATTTGTAGTTAACATCAAAGAAAGAAATTGCAGTTGTAGAAAATGGCAATTGGCAGGGATCCCTTGTAGTCATGCAATATCGGCAATTTACTATAATAGGGATAGACCCGAGAACTACTTGGATGAATGTTACCAAGTCTCCACTGTCCTTAAAACATATGCCCACATTCTACACCCAACACATGGTAGGGACTGTTGGCCTAAGAGTGATCAAACCCCCCAACACACACACACACAACTTCCACTTGAGCCAATAAATAAGAAGAGAGGCAAGAAGCCTATGCTTAGAAGGAGAGATCTAGATGAGCAAAATGTGGGTTCCAACAATGGTAGAGTATGTAAGAAACGGATTGTGATGAGATGCAGTATTTGTAGAAAGCCCGGGCATAACAAGAGATTCCATGGTGTGCAGGTATGTTCATTTTAAAAATTTACAGGGTTCATCTTTGTTTTTGCTTATGATCTGAACATATTTTGCATGGTTCCAGGGAGGGAAAGGGGCAAGTGGACAACAAAGTGGACATTCAGTTGGAGTTGGAACAAGCAATGATGATAATGTGGGTCATTTTTATGAACTAAATAAATTCAGTTCATTTTCAATTCTGGATTTTATATATGTAATTACAATCTTGTAATGCTTTATTAGGTTGAAGGCAATGATCAAACGGCAACCATTGACCCCCAAGTTCTTCAGGACCATTTTGTTCAGGTTTCTCATTAAGTTTCTTTTGCAATTTATTTATTAATTTTTGGTGAAATCCAATTGTATGACAGGAAAGTAATTATCTTTCTCTAAACAATGTAAGGTGGATCTCCTTAGTAGAACATAGAAATTGGGGAACTCACACAACAGAATGTAGTGGAACCTGTCTCACAGGTTTGTTTAAATTTTACACAGCATTGTTGCTATTTTCATTGATTGTTGTATCTTAACAAAATTAAAGCTGAGCAGGCTACTACTGGGGAAATAGTTACAGTTACAGCTACAGCTATAGCTGAGCAGGCAATTACTGGGGAAGCAGTAACAGCTGAGCAGGCTACTACTGGGGCAACAGTTACAGCTGATACAAGGCAAAAGAGGAAAAAATTGCAGACAAGAGGAGGCAAAAGGGGGGTCGATGCTGAATTGCTGGCAAGGGAATCAAATCAATCTCAAATGAAGAAAACTACATCAACCTCAAGAATTCATGTGCCAAGGCCTCCTGTAAATGATAAAGAATGGGCTACTACAAAGAAAAGGAAAATATGGGTGCCACCTGGTGTTGGATGGGTCTAGTGTTTGCAGTAGTACTCAATGACAAATGAAGACTGGACAAGTTTTATGCCACTTTCTCTGGTTTCTTCCTTTTTTTTAATGCAAATTTTGTAATTGAACAGAATTAAGGTATTATGTATAAAGCTTGTGCTGCAAGGCAGAAATCCTTGCAAATTTTGGAGCATGTCTTCCTTGTTTTAAACAGAACATGTAATTTCTGTCAAGATTGACTTCATTGTGAATATATTAGATTTTTTTTTCCAAACCAGTTGTTCTGTAAATTATTTATACTAGATTGACTTCATCATGTGTTACCAGAAATTATTCATATTGATGTATGCTGTGGACTCTAAATTTTACAGTTTTATACAATTGATTTAGTAAATATTAATCTAGTATTCAAAAATTATATTACCAGATGTATGTTGTGGCCTCTAAAATTAATATTACCGTGCATATGTTGTATGTTGTGGGCTCTAAATTTCTGCCCTTATTACAACATCCAAAATTCGCTATCAAAATTCTTGAATGCGATTGAGCAAAGGAGAAGCCCTTTAGAAGAAGCCTCACTGCGATTTTGCGTTTAGGTATGAGAAGCGCTGAAGAAGAAGAAGAAGAAGACTGTGATTCTGCGTTCAGGTAACAAAAGCGAAGAAGAAGAAGAAGAAGACTGCGATTCTGCATTCAGGTATGAGAAGCGAAGAAGAAGAAGATGGAGAATGAAAAAACCAGACGATTGAGAATGTGAACAGAGGCCGGGAGACGAAGAAGACGAGGGATTTGGCGGGATGCTGATGTGGATACTCTCGGGGGTGATGTGGACTACAAAAGGGTGATGGGGATTAAAAAAGCCTCGCTGGCGCTTCCACGTCATCATCTGAGCTGTCATAAGCTGGTCCACGTGGTCGTTCCAGCGGCCACATCAGAAAATTATCACCGGAAATAAGCGGGTACCCTCCCGTTGAAGCGAAATCAAATTATGGTACTCAAAAAGATATGAATTAAAGGTTAGTATCCCTTTTGATATTTTGCCAAAGTTTGGTGACGCTACAGGATATTTACCCGTAATAACAATAACAACAACAACACTCATTACTAGGGGAACAAGGAAATAGGAAGCATCGATTCTATGACTGAAAGAAAAGGATAAAAAGGCGATGAGAGCAAAAAAAAAAAAAACCATATATAAGACCCACTATAGGGAAGTGTTTTAAGTGCAACCAGCCACAGTCGGGACACAAGTCATTTGAGTGCCAAGAGGTGTATGGTGTAAATGATCTTGTCTCCCATGAAGATTAGAGAACTGGTTACATTATTAATGACAAGATGTTTGGTGTCACTATTGATAGGAACATTATATGATGCCTTTCTTAATCGTTAAGTACCATGATGAGGTCTTTTATGATGTTATTGATATAGATTTAGACTAATGATATAGATGCACAATATTCTGTAGAAATAATATATATGGACCGAAGAAGAGTTGTGTTAATGACATATTGATGCCAATAATGAACAAGGTTTCTTCATCTAAGCAGTGAACTTTGTTAACTATTACTAAGGACTTGAAGATAGAAGTTAAAGGGATGAGATAAGCCCACGACTTAATTGTTAAGCGGATATTGATAACATGGATTGAAATTCAATAAGTGGAGAACCAAAAGTGGTGCATCTCTTTCTTTAAGAATTTACGGTGTTGATGGTTAAGCAAATATCTTATGGATTACCACTTATGTGGTAAATTCATCACCATATAATTTAATTCATAGGGCTAGTTTACAAAATTTCCCTTTTATTTGATTTGATTTTAGTACGACATACCAATGTGTAACATATGAAAACAAATAGACTAATTACTTAGCATAACAACTCTTAGTCTAGCGCTTTGCTTACACTCGTCACCTTCGTAGCAGTGCTTCTCTAAAGTCTAGGGTTAGGGTTCCATTGAGGTGTGGATTTCAAAATGAAAAGGGGATTATTTAGTCTTTGTTTTGTTTTCACTGAGAAAAGGGAGACCTAGAATGATTCATGTTATACTTGGATTAGGGATGAGGAGGGAAATTAAAGGAAAGGGAGTGTTTCACAAGGTCAAAGTTAGTCCTTCTGTTGTTTTGATAATTTTTTTAATTTAATGAAAGAAAAAGGAAGGGTTAACTTTAACCCTCCGAAACCCTTCAAAAAAATTTATATATTTTTTTTAAAAAAAAACCCAATACCCTCGATTTTTTAATTAATCACATAACATTTTATAAAGTTCTTCTTTCATTTTTTTCAATCTAATTTTATTGTAATCAAGAGTTCAACCTGCAACAATCATCTTGTCTAAAAATAAGATTCTTGTACCTTATTTTCAACTCTTGATTCGATCATTGTTGTTAATTCCAATATCTCGCATCAATTTAATCTTACGGTTTTTATCTTTCTCTCTCAACTTGTTGATGTGGATCACATTTCTATATTGGCTTGAACATTACTATATGATTGGCTTCTCCTTTTTAAGCTTTCAATATTATATTAATTTTTGTTCTTATATGTTTTTTAATTGTTTATGATCAACATCTTGTCGTGCGCATGTGTTAGGGTTTTTTGTTTTGCTTGTTAATGCACAAAATTTCTTATGAAAAATAAGTAAATTTAATGACTTCACGCCACACCCATCACATATGCTAATTATTATGTATTTTTTTTTGTTTGTTTAATTGTTTTTCTTGTGTTTTTTTAAAGTCAATCAACAAAGAAATATTACTCATTTTAAGGCTCAATTGATCAAATGGTCTATATTATACATATGCAATTACAAATAATCCCACTAAAGTAATAGAAATTAAATCTAACACAAATCCAAATTGAAAAACTTCAATTATTTAGATTTTTTTTTGAGGAGGTAAAAATAGAAGTAAGATCTATCTCTAAATATTAATCAAATTTATTCATGAATCTCAAGGATAACAATTGATACGAAAAGGAATCAGCAATTTTCGAGTAATTATTTCAATATTTATAAAAACACTACTAAAAATATGAATTTATTTGAGATATTGATTATACATGTGTTTAAATAAAAATAAATAATTTTTTATTAATAGAAAATGTTTAATTGGTAAACTATATCACTATATATTATTTCCTTTCCTTTCCTCTCCTCTCTTTAACCAAACAAGGTTTATCAAACAACTATATTTTTCTTTCTCTTCATAAAATTTGAATATCTAAATAATGGGTTCGACTTATTCTTTACTTTCTCTTGCTTTCCTTTCTATTCAAATATTATGTTATTTTCCCTTCTACTTTTAGATCCAAACACTAAAGAAAAAAAAAGAGAAGAAAGAAGAAAGAGGGAAAAAGAGAGATCGTCCCGACATGTAAAAGCTGTGGATGGGATGGCAACTTGGCTTGGTGAAGAGATGGGATGGCAACAAGAAAGAGGGAAAATTCTTGTTGCTTTATTGGGTTGTTAGACATGAAATGAAAGTAGTTTATTTTTGTGTTAGATTTGAAATTGAGGAAAGAACTCTTGGTTGTCAAGATTGAATGGTGATTTATTTTTGGACATATACCTTATAAATATATGTTTGTGGTGATGTAATAGTTTTTCTTTTTTATTTTTAGTGAAATGTTTTTGTGTTTTTTTAATGCCATTGATTGTTTTAATTTATTGTAAATTAATTTAATTGTGTATGAGTTATTAAACTATTCATAATATATTTCCAGGGGTAACAATAATAGTTTTATTGACAAATTAATTATTAATATAAAATTTTTTATCGACGGTATAGTCGTTGCTAAAGCTAAACATGTCTTTTTGAATATACATCTATAGCAACGGATGTTGTGGTCATTGATAAATCAAATGGATTTATTCCAACAAATTTTGTAACCGTTGGTATAGGTCTATGCTTATGAGATTTTTATTGACGGTAAAAAATGTTGGAATATACATTTTATCATTGGTATAAGGTAAATAAATATGAGATGTTTTACCAACGGTGAGATTAATAGTTACAGTTATATTCCGTTGGTAAATCCCATGAACTTTTTCCAATAGAAGCTATAACCGTTGGTATAGATGTATGTGCACAAGACTTTTACTAATTGTAAAAAAATTGTTGGAATAAGTGTTTTTATTGTTGGTATAGGATAAGTAATTTGACGGTGCTATCTCAACAGTATAACCAATAGTTACATTCATATTCCGTTGGTAAAACTAATAAATCTATTCCAACAAACGCTATATCCGTTGGTATAGGTCTATACCTACATGGCTTTTACCGACGGTAAAATAAGTGTTGGAATAGCTATTTTTACTGTCGGTATAGGGTTTTGGGACCTTTACCAACAGATTTTTGGCTTTTACCAACGTATTTTACACCGTCACTATATGGCAATTTATTTGTAGTGTGGAACAAGAATATAACATGGATAAAATAATAATTAATTATTATTATTAAAAATAAATTTTTAAAATTCAAAATATTTGTTTTTAATTAGTAATAATAAAATAATATTTTGGATTTTTAATTGACTAGAGTAGGTTCGATATTTTGAATGATTATAAATTATTAAATAATATTTAAAAAAAACTTCAAAAGCTCTCTTAATAGGAACAGGAAATTAGTGGAGAGTCACACGCGGTAAAGACTAAAGAGTATTTAACCCAATGATAATATTAATTCATTTTTTAATTCAAATTAAATAAAATCATCTATGACTTTAACAACATTAAAAATTTAAAATCCTATATTAATCCAAATAGTTACTTTAAATAATAATTTATTTAAATTTTAAAATAAATTTAATCCTTTTACAAAAAGAATTGAAAATTTTGAAATAGATTTATTCCTACTCGGAAAGGAATTGGGAATATATATATATATATATATATAGACCAACATTATTGTCTCATCTCAACTCAATATTCTGTGGTTTAATTCCTCTATGTGTAAAAGAAGTAAAGATCTCAATTTCATAGTTTTTATCTACTACTAGCTCATAGCCGGAGGTAAGTGCACTTGTTTTCCCTATTTATTTTTGTAACTATATGAGATGTTTATATATCATATATTCTGTTAATTTCTAACATTCAGCCACTAAACAAAGCCTCACGCGCGCTTACCGTGGACATGCGCGCTAATTTTTTTTAATTATAATCAAATAATTTTTAAATAAGAATTAAATTAAATTTTAATATATACGTCATTGGTGATGCGTATGGGCTAGGTCATTTTGACCCAAACCAAAATGCTTCTTAGGATTAACATGAGAATTATGGTAAATTTAATTTTAATTAAATCCGGATTAATATGAAGTTAATTTAGATTAATATGAAGTTAATTTAAATAAAATTCAAATTAATATATATTACTGATGTGAAGTGATTTTTTTTCTCCATACAGATAAACACATGGCATCTACGTTTTTTGGTGTCGCCATCACCACCGTAATTCTTAAAATGAGAAAGTTATCATCACCGCCATCACCAAGACCACAACAACAACAAATGGCAACACAACAACTACAACAATAAATAACATTACAAATACGACCTTCATTGATCATCACTACAACAATAAATACCGTCACAACAACAAACACTGTCACAACAACCATAACCACCACCACCACCACGACCACCGTTGGGCCACCTTCCCTTCCAAAATCATATGCTTGAACTATTTTAGCCAAATTTTGAGAACCCCTTGACTTCATGAGTATATATATGTAGATTTTGAAATCTTAAGAGTACATATTCAAGCAATTGTTGCAATACACCTTGGATTTTTTTTTAATCTTTTTGTTTTTATTTTATTCACAATAGGTTTTAATTTGATTTGTTCACCAATTTTTGTGGTATATTATATTAGTGTTTAAATTAAATGTTATTAATGAAAAATTTATGTGACTCTACAATTCTATATAATTTAAGAAATTACTCCCTCCAAATAATTAAATAAAATAATACATATCATTGCATCACGTGATTTTCAAAGTTCTAAAGTTCTAAACCAGTGAAGTAATAGTTTTTGTGGTACTTGTTAAAGTGCAGGCTTTTCTAAATAATAATAATAATTATATATATATATATATATATTCATTTTTGATCATGAACAAAATTAATGTTGAGTTTTGCACAACAAATGCTTCTTGATATAAATAAAATAATTTTGGGTACTAAATTGAACAATAAATGAAATCAATCAAGCAGACACAAAATTTACGTGAAAAACCCTCTTATTCAGAGGGAAAAAACCACGGGCCAAACTCCGAATCAAATCCACTATTAAAATCAACAAGTATAAAAAACTCTCAAGCAAATGCACACTTGAGATCACCACCAATAATGGAGAAATACAAATAATAACTCTAGAAAACCCCCTTTCTTGAATGATCACACCAAGAAAAAAAAACTAGAGAAATTACTCTCCAAGATTGCTCCAAACAAACTTGCCGATTTGAGTAGGATTCAATAAAAGAAGATATGCTTTCTTCACCTTCCTTCTTCCAATGGACACAGAGAACAAAACCACGCTTCTTTTCTTTTTTCTCACCATCGATGCCTTCTCAACAGCCACATATTTATGTTTAGGGTTTCTTTTGCATTTTGCCCCCTGTCTTTATTACTAATAATAAATGGGCTGGATCGAAGTTTGGCCACCAAACCAACAATCTCCCCCTCCAGCCCATGGGGAGATGTCCACACTTCAACTCTTCATTTGCAATTCGGTCCCCATCGCCTTGGCACGAGCCGATGTTTATCACGAGTCATCTGCCTTTAGTCAACATATCAGTTTGGATTTTTTTATCGATGGGGATCTTCTTCAGACATATTTCTTTCTTATTTATGGCATCACGAATCCAATGGTACCTCACATCAATATGCTTGGTGCGACAATGATATGTGGCATTCTTGCTTAATTCTAATGCACTCTGGCTATCACAATTAACCATATATTCATCTTGTTTCAAGCCCAATTCTTGAAAAAAATCTTTTTCATCCAAAGCATTTCTTTACGCTTGATCAAAGCAATATACTCTGCTTCGATGGTGGATAAAAGCTATGCATTTTTGCAACTTGATCCCGCCATGAAACAGCCTCCCCACAAAAGTAAACACAAACCCTGAAGTTGACTTTCTATCATCAAGGTCACTCGCCATATCCGCATCATGTATCCTTCTAGAATTGGTTACGAACCTCCAAAAACCTAAACACATCTTTGAAGTACCTCTCATATATCGAAGATCCACTTCACGACCTCCCGATTGTACTCTACCGGATTAGAGAGAAATCTGCGACTAAACCAACTGCATGAGCAATATCGGCGGGTACATACCATAGCATACATAAGACTCCCAACTGCGCAGATGAGTCACGAATTGTCATCATATCTTCCTTTTTCTTCTTGAGTAGTAGGACAAGATTTCTTGCTAAGTGTAAAGTGATTAGCAAGAGGTGTGCTAGCGGTTTAGCACTCTTCATATTAAATCTACTCAAAACTTGCTCAACATACTTCTCTTGTGACAACCACAACTTCTTGGCTTTCCTGTCACGAAGAATTTGCATGCCGAGAATTTGTTGTCTTTGGCCCTAAATCTTTCATGTCAAAAAGAGCCAAACAATCGCTTTTTTTCAAAACATTAATCATGGCAATATCTTGTCCTACTATAAGCATATCATACACATATAATGAAGGATGATAAATTTACCATCTGGAAGCACTTTAAAGTACACACAATGATCTGCATCTGTTCTAATATAGCCATGACTCATCATGAAAAAATCTAATTTTTTTATACCATTGTCTTGGTGCTTGTTTCAACCCATATAAACTCTTCTTTAACACCGCAAAACCATGTGTTCTTTTCCCTTTAGCTTCAAAAACCTTCTGGTTGATCCATGTAAATTTCTTCTTCCAAATCACCATGAAGAAATGTTGTCTTCACATTTAACTCGCTCAAGCTCAAGGTCCAAAGCTGGCGCTTAATCCAAGAATAACCCGAATAGAGCTCATCTTCACAGCAGAGAGAAAAATCTCATCAAAGTCAATTCCTTGCTTCTGATTAAAACCTTTGACCACCAAGCGAGCTTTATATTTTACTATCTTCTCACCATCCATCTTCAACTTGAACACCCACTTGTTCTTCAAGGCTTTTCTATCTTTAGGAAGCTCGACAAGCTCATAAGTATCATTCTTCATTAAAAGAATTCATCTCCTCATACATAGCTTTTATCCAATGTGCCTTTTGTTTGTGATTTTGAACTTCTTCAAAGCTTTCCGGCTCCCCTCTTCGATGAATCGTAATATACTCCGAACCGGGATATCTAGTAAATGGGACGATGTTCTCTGGTCGATCTTCCGAGTGGGGTTCTTCTCTAATTTCGGTGAAAGTGACAACTCCCCTTGCTCAACACTATCATCGACATCAATCTGTTCAATCATATCATTAGATCCATGCTCTTCATGTAATTCCTCGTCATTTGTGATAGTCTCCGTTGGAGTAATCGGCACTCGAAAAAAAGAAATGTCACTATTCTTCTCTCGATGTTTCAAAAATCAACCAAGGTCTTATATTCCCCGGAAGATAACATCTCCGGATCTAAAGACCTTTTTTTCTTCACTTTGGATCCCATAGCACCGTAACCAAACTCCTGCATCTCAATAACCCGGAAAAAAATGCATGAAATAGCCCTGTCATCAAGTTTCTGTCTTTGCTCCTTCGGTACATGTGCAAAAGCTTTGCAGCCAAATACCTTTAAATGAGAGTAAGTAATATCTCTCCCAGACCATACTCTCTCAGGAACATCAAAATCTAAAGGTGTCGATGGAGATCGATTAATTAGGTAGCAAGCTGTGTTAAGGGCTTCACCCCAAAATGGCTTAGGCAGATTAGCCATTTTTAACATGCATCTGACCTTCTCCAGAATGGTTCTGTTTGTTCTTTCAGCTACACCATTGTGCTGTGGAGTACCAGGAACAGTCTTTTCATGTCTGATGCCATGCTCCAAGCAGTAATTTTCAAACTCTTTTGAAGTGTATTCACCTCCATTGTCACTGCGAAGACACTTCAAGGATACCCCCTTCTCTCTTTCCACCATGACATGAAATTGCTTGAAGTAATGAAACACCTGGTCTTTTGATTTCAAAACAAACACCCAAACCTTTCGTGAAGCATCATCAATAAAAGTAACAAAATATCTACCACCCCCTAGAGTTTCCACATCAATGGGACCACATACATCAGAATAAACTAACTCAAGAACATTAGTTTTTCTTTCAGAGGACTTACTAAATGAAACTTTATGTTGCTTGCCAAATAAACAATAATCACAAGGGTTTAAACTCATACCTTTAGCAAAGGAAATGAGAGACTTCTTTGCCAAAATCTGCAAGCCTTTTTCACTCATATGTGCCAACCTCTTGTGCCACAAATCTAGGGAAGCTTCATCTTCAATTGCATTTAAGTCACCTTTAATCATCCTCAGTTGAGTCTTGTATAATGTATGACACAAAGTACCTCTGGCAACCACCATTGAACCTTTAGTAAGTTTCCAATTCTTGTCACCAAAGATATTGAAATAAACTTCTAGGTCAAAAGCATGAGTAGAAATCAAATTCAAACGCAACTCTGGAACATGTCGTACATTTTTCAGAATCAATGTACAACTAGCATTTGTCTCCACACAAACATCACCAATACCCACTATATCTACATAACTGTTGTTACCCATCTTTGCTCTGCCAAAGTTTCCTGATTTGTATGTAGTAAAAACTTCCTTCTTTGATGTAGCATGGTATGATGCTGCTGAATCAATAACCCACTCAACACAAGAATCAGCTACTCGGCTTTCATCCTCATTAAAGAAAAGTACAACCAGCTCTTCTTCTTCAACAGATACAGCTGCAGTGGTATTTTGATCATCTGTTTTCTTTGAATTCTTCTCATCATTTTGTTCTTTTTTCCAGATCCTGCAGTTTCTTCGCATATGCCCTTCTTTGCCACAATGATAGCAAGTGAATTTGCCTTTTGGATATGACTTACCCCTTGACTTAGAGCGCCCTTACTCCTGCCTCTGTTCTCTGTAACTGTAACAAGAACCTGTGAAGTATCAATGCCCATATCTTTCCTTCTTGTCTCCTCATTATAAAGACTATCTTTTACCATAGATAAAGATAGGACACCATTCGGAGCAGAGTTGCTAAGAGACACTACCAAGGTCTCCCAACTGTCAGGCAAAGAACTCAAGAGCAATAATGCTTGCAATTCATCATCTAGTGTTATTTTCATGGTGCTCAATTGATTTACCATATCTTGAAAATCACTCAAGTGTTCAGCAATTGATCGCCCATCTCTAAGCTTCAGATTCATAAGCTTTCTGATAACAAAAGCTTTCATTTGAGCATTCTTCCTCTCATACATATTTTCTAATTTTTTCCATAGCACCTGTGCATCAACTTCTTTGCTTATATGATGATATACAGCGATATCAACCCACCGATCGGATAGTTCCCTACGGTCTTCACGTGCATTTTTCTTCCAATCATCATCGATTTTTTTCGGTTGGCTTAGTAGCTCCTAATTTAATAGGATCATATAAATCCTTGCAATAAAGAAGGTCCTCCATCTTTGACTTCCAAATTGAATAGTTTGAAGCCGATAATTTCATCATTGTACCCGCAAAATCCTCCATTTCAATTCACACCAAGAAACACCCGGATCAACAAACCTCACTCTCTGATACCACTTGTTGAGTTTTGCACAGCAAATGCTTCTTGATATAAATAAAATAATTTTTGGGTCCTAAACTCGAACAATAAATGAAATCAATCAAGCGAGACACAAAAATTTACGTGGAAAAACCCTCTTATTCGAGAGGGAAAAAAACCACAGGCCAAACTCCGAATCAAATCCACTATTAAAAATCAACAAGTATAAAAAAACTCTCAAAGCAAATGAACACTTGAGATCACCACCAATAATGGAGAAATACAAATAATAACTCTAGAAAACCCCCTTTCTTGAATGATCACACCAAGAAAAAAAAACTAGAGAAATTACCCTCCAAGATTGCTCCAAAACAAACTTGCCGATTTGAGTAGGATTCAATAAAAGAAGATATGCTTTCTTCACCTTCCTTCTTCCAATGGACACAGAGAACAAAACCACGCTTCTTTTCTTTTTTCTCACCATCGATGCCTTCTCAACAGCCACATATTTATGTTTAGGGTTTCTTTTGCATTTTGCCCCCTGTCTTTATTACTAATAATAAATGGGCTGGATCGAAGTTTGGCCACCAAACCAACAATTAATTATTATAAAATCCAATTTTTCACATGGCCCTGGGCCATCATGGCACAAACTCTGCTAATAGATATTTTTTTTGACAAAGTCGACAAGCGACAAAATAAATCACAAACGGGTACTAGTTACAGTGGTTTGACTGACTTTGTGGAAATAATTCCTCCGTCATGCAACTCTGGACAAGAGAATGAAAAGTAATCCTCATACAAAACTCCTTCAGTGGACTCTAAATATGAATTGTAATCTGAGAGTTTCGAACCAGAGACCTCTCAATCATAACCACGAAAATAAGATATTTTTTCAGGTAGTCATAAGATTATATATTTATATATATAGATATTATAAATAAAAAAATAAAAGATTATTTACTTTTATATTTAAAAAAAATCTTAAATTTTAAATTTTACAAAATAAAATTTTAAAAATTATATAAAACACTAATCTCCCCATAGCGGAGTCTGGGATTCGTGCAAAAACCAAAGAAATAATAATAATTACGAAGAAAAAAAAACTGTAAAAAGAACAGTGAAGTAGAAAAAAATTTAAAGAGGGTTGAGGGGAGGATGAAGATGAAATAGTAGAGAAAGGAAAATGAGAAGAAGGAGAAGAAGGGACGAGGCAAACTCAAATGCGAGAAGAGAAAAAAATTCCAAAGACTTTGGGAAACACAAAATATAGAAATAAGAGAGAGAAAAAAAAAGGAGAAGATCATAGATTCATATTAAAGATTCCCAAGTAAGTTCGAAAAGGAGAAGAAGGGAATAAGGATCATTAATAAAATTATTTTTTTTTGCTTTAAAAAAATTTTATGAGCATATGCGGATAAAATCATTTGTTATGAAGGGAATATAGAATTTTTTTTTTCCTACCACATGCATAAATAAGGTATACCACGTGATTTGATTAAGACAACGTGAAATCAAAATATGTCATGTAACTTGGTTAGCTTGATTTTTTTTTTTTCTAATTTGAGGATGTAGAATTTGTTTTTAGCCAAATATAATCCATGTCTCATGAAATCAATCTGATTATGATCTCTCTATCTCACTCACAAAAAAGAAAAAAAAGAATTGTAATATATAGTGAACAGAGAAATGGTTGAGGACATGTTTGCAAAAGCATGAAAAAAATAAAATAATGGGAAAGTTGAGAGTGTATTAAGGAACCTTGGGCTAGCCCAATGGTAACTACCCATAGTTGTAATTGAGAGGTCTCGAGTTTGAATCTCTCAGATTACAATTTATATTCTGGGTCCCATGTGGGAGTTCTGTGTGAGGATTACCTCTGGTTCTCCCCTTCAGGGTTGCATGGTGGAGGGATTATTCCCAGGAGGCCATTCAAGCCACCGTAACTAGTGCACCTCCGTACTCGTTTGTCCTTTGCTTTGTCGCTTGTCGACTTTGTCAAAAAAAAAAAAAAAAATATATGCAAAAATATAGAAAGATTGGGTTAATTTGAGAAATTTACTGAAAAATGTGGAATGTTAATGTGAAAGTTTGAGGCCTTAATTGCAAAAAATATAGAGAAATGTAAAAAAAGTTAAATTGGGATTTATTTGCAAAAGTTATGAAAATGTGAAAATACAGAAGTTCAATGATTCATTTGCAAAATTGTAGGGAAAAAAGTAAGGTCTAGTCGAATATATTATTAAAATTAATAAAAAAGAGAAAACACTTAGTATCTAAATTAAAAAAAATTATAAAGGGACTAAAATGCAAACCAAGAAAACCCGTCCGGTTTTTTGGGCTAATTTGACCTGGCGGGTCAATATTGTGGATTTGATTGGTTATTAGTCAGTCTTTTATCGACCAAGACCTACTACATCATGTCCGGTGGGCTTGATTAACCGGTCAGTACCTATCTCTAGATTGACAAAGAAAAAAATAATTATTATAAAATCTAACCATGGCACAAACCCTAATAGATTTATAGAAATAGCAATAAGATTTTTTTTTTTGGGTGTACATGAGATTATACATTTGTTTATATAGATTTTATAAATAAAAAGCTATTTACATTTGCAAGAAGAGAAAAGAAAAACAAGAAAGAGGTGCAGGGAAAAAAATAGAGAGAAGAGAGAAAAAATTAAAAAATAAAAAGGAGCAGATCATATTAAAAAGTTCAAGAAAGAGAATATGGGAAGAATGATTATTAATAAAATGAGGGGTTTTTGCTTTTTTGTTTTAAGAAAAATTTTATGAGCATATGTGAACCATTTGATCTAACATGTTTGAGTTATATGACCATACTAAGGTAGTGTTTGTTTTGAAATATTTGAAGTTACATTGTAACTTTAAATACCGCATTCAAAAATCCTTTGTTTGGTTTGATGGATTTTAAAATACTAAAGTAAAACCAATTACTCCCACAAATGTATTTGGACTTACGTCCAAATCGGGCGTAAGTCATAGGAATAGCAATGGGTAGAGTATGGATAGGGTATGCCAAAACCCTTACCCGTATCCATAACCCCTACCCCATACCTGTACGGGCAGTACCCTTTAGGGTAAAAAAAATCATACATTTACCTTTAACCCGCATGGTACGGGTATATCCGTAGGGTACCCGTTTACCGGTGATTCAAATTACCGAATTAATTTAAATAATAATAATAATAACAATAATTACCCGTTAATGACAGAAGACCCTAAAAAATATAAAACACAGGCTTTTTATCATGTTGATTTTCAAGCTTTTGGTTATAACTGCAAGTCATTGCAAGGATGATGTGACAATTAGCATCAACCTAAAAGACAATTAGCATCAAGTCTAGAGCAGGATAGAGATGCTGGCCTTCGTTAGATGTTCAAGCTTGCCAGATTGGTGGCTGAAATAATACAAATTCCTAAATACAAAGTCCAATAATTATGACACAATACAAGTCTCAAGAAATCAAAGATGAAGATCAAGTGAGCTAGCTCCAAAATACAAAAAAGAAACCACAATAGCTAAAAGCACAAACCTGTGCATCTTGAAGTGGTTTTGCAGCTTTCTCTAATTGGAATTCTGCAGCAACCTTTTCACTGGCCATGGCTTCTGGCTGTGTTTGCTTGTGATACTAAAAGAATCATATTGAGATGTCAAACAAGTTTATTTGATAATTTAATCTACATCACCTCTTTCATCTTTTGAAAGTATAAATATGTATTAGCAAATATGTGCATACCAATAAATCAAGCAAAGCAAGTTTATGTTCAGATCCATTGCCCTAGATTGGTTGTCATCTGCTGATCTCTGCAAATAAACTAACCTAAAAAATTAACCACATTATCCATTGCCCTAGATTGGTTGTTAAATAACAATATAAAAGTTAAGAGAACTAGTGAAATGATCAAATATTCAACTACCCACAGTAAAAATGGCACAAAATACATGGTCCAAGATCCAACAATAAAACTAGCACATCAATGACATATGGGCAGGTTCACAAAGATTCAAATGCCACAATCTCAATGAGACTTCACATATTCCTAGAATATATGAAGGCCTCCTGACTTCTCACCATAATCCTGTAAATTTAAAACAATAATAATCACCAACAAGATAAATAATGATGAAACTATCATTAAATTCAAGAAAAAATATTAGTTGCACTTACTTATTATATGTGAAAAATCTTTAAGATCTAAATCCGCATCATTAGTCTCCAACGATTTTAACAAAAGAACAAGTGAAACTAATAACAATATACTTAGTTAAGTTTCAATTTTCAAACATATTATCAAAATAATCACAATTAAGGTATTATTTTCAAATAATCACCATAAAAATAGATGTTAGGTAAATTGTTGGGTAAATGATTATCTCGGGCCTAACACTAACAAATTATTATGACATTATATTTTATATTTGTTCTATAAATATAAATCCAAAATTTAATTTTGATAATATTATGCACTTTGAGAAAATCATCATAATGAGAGAATTTATGAATAAATTTTAAAAATTAGATTCAATTTGTTGTTTTTAAACAAACTAACAATATATAGGGATGCAAGTGGGGTGGGGTTAACAAACTATCAATTCATTAAAAATAATTAAATAATATATTTTTAAAATTATATTTCAAAATAAATATTAAAAAAATAATACTATACGCATAATAATAAATTATTATATTAAAATTAATAAAATAATTAAATAATATGTTTTTTTAACGGGAGATACTAACCCGGCATGGGGGTTACTAACCCCGATGCCGGGGTTATCAACCTTTCCTACTATTTTAAATAATATGGTTTTTAGGGCCCGTTTGGATTGCGGAATAGGAATGAGAATAGGGGGAATAAGAAGAGGAGAGGAATGTGAATGGGAATAAGGGGAATAGAAATAATGTGTTTGGTTTAAGGGAATAAGGATTGGGAATAGAAAAAGTAAAAATGTAGGATGTAGTAAAATTACATCAATACCCTTGTAAGTAAATAGTATAATATTATATAAAACAATGGATTATGTTTAATGATAAATATTTAATACTATTTATTATTTATAATATAATATATATATATATATATATTTCAATATATTATAATTATATAATTAATCTTAATAATTTATTTAACAATTATATATTTATTAAATTAGTTAATATCACTAAATACGTTTAATTAAGTTAATTTTATTTATTGATTTTAATTTTAATTTTCCAAAATAATTTAATTAAATTATTTAATAAGTAAAGGTAAATATATAATATAAATATGTAATTATATATGCTAAGGGTATATTTGTAATTTTATAACTAAGGCATACTTCTCTCCCCCTTTTTGAGTGGAATAGGATGCCTCTCCTGGGAGTAATCCTTTTCCCAAGCATGGAGGCAACTCATGCCTTTCCTGTTTACCAAACAAGGGTTTGGGAATGAGATTCCCATTCTCAAGCCTTCAATCCGTGATCCAAACGCTCCCTTAATGGAGATAGTAACCCCGGCATCAGGTACTAACCCCAATGCCGGGTTATCAACCACTCCTACTATATTTTTTTTATTTCTTATTTTTAAAATTATTATATTATAATTAATAAAATAATTAAACAATATGTTTTTTTAAATGGGAGATAGTAACTCCGGCATCGTGGTTACAAACCTCGATGCCGGGGTTATCAACCCCTCCCAATACCTCATTAAAATATAAAACTCTTTAACAATGTACTTATATACTTGGTTATGTTTCAAATTTCAAAGATATTATAAGAATCATCACAACTATGCTGGTGCAAATATTATTTTAACATCATAACACTCATAAATTATTATGATATTATTTTTTATATTTGATTTATAATGTTTAAATTTTTTAATTTAATTGTGATTCTTAACATAAATCTAAAATTTAATTTTAATAATATTATACTCTATTAAATATAAATATAAAAAATAAATAATATCCAAAATAATATGTTAAAAGAAAATTTAGACACACGGGCCGTCTCAGTGAAAATAAAGCCTTAGGCAAAATCATGATTTTTTTAAAATTATTTTTATTAAATAATGAACTTCATAATAAAAATAAAAAATATAAATTATTATTAATAATTACAATAAATGAAATATTGATGTGAAAAGAAAAATTTGGAGATTTGGAATCCTATTTTAATTTTTTATTTAATTATTTGCACTGCATAAGAAAACTCATTGATAAAATAATAGTATGTAGTTAGGATAATAGTAAATGAGAATTTTAAATATAATTTTTTTAAATATAAATTGTGGGGCCTAGTATAAGACCAAATTTATTGCATATTGATATAATTAAAATTAATATTTTATAGTTTAAAAAATTACCTAAAATTTTCAAGATTATAATTATGCAGATACGGTAATAGTAAATGAAAATTTGAAATATAATTTTTTTTATAAAAAGATAAAGCATGAATTGTGGAACCCTAAAAAATTGTTGGGCTATATTATAAGATCAAATTTATTGCATATTGATATTATCATAAATTAAAATTTATAATTTAAAAAATATTTAAAATTCTAAGATTATAACTATGCGATAGGATAATAGTACATGAAAATTTTAAATATAATTAAAAAATAATTTGTGGGGATTAAAAAATTTTGGGTCTTTATTATAATCCTAAATTTATTGGATATTGAAATTATCAAATTTTATAGTTTAAAAAAATTAAAATTTTGAACATTATAATTATGTGGATATCATGATAGCAAACAAAAATTTTAAATATATATTCTAAAAGAAATATAAAAATTATGGCACGCTAAAAAATTATGGGCCCTAGGCATAGGCCTGATCTGGGTCAAAGTGTGGGTGATGGCATTGGCCCATTATGATCAAAGATCTCTTTTGCCAGTGCTCCTAGAGGTTCCATGCACTCTAGGAGGAGATCTTGGGTTATTATTGATGGAGTGAAGTTTCTATTTAGGCTTGTTATACATAAAGTGTACTTTGTTGTTTCTTTTGTTGTATTTTGTTGTATTTTTGTATTATACTCCTGAACATTTTCGTTATTATATTTTTATTTAATAAGCATGATTTTATTTTTTTTATAACCACTATTTAGTTTAGTGGAAAGTTATAACCAATGGTGCAATGTCAAATTTTTTGTGCCACAGTACGCATAGTACCATGTCAAAATATTGTAGATATATTATAAAAATATAATGTCAGTACTATTTAGGGTGAGCCTTATTTTCCACCCGCTTATCACCATTTATTAAAAAAAAATATGTTTTTTTAGAAAAAATTAATTATCAAGTTGCACAAGGTGATTTATCCAAAATTTTTATAAGCATACAGAAATGAGATTTTTCACACTGTGGCCGCCGTTCGGGAAAAAGAAAAATTCGTAAAAAAAAAGTAATTATCAAGTTTTACAAGGTGATTTATCCAAAATTTTTATAGGCTGACAGAAATTAGATTTTTAAGAGGGGAGTGCCCGCACGTGTGCGTGTATACGAGTATATTTTTTACAAATTTAAAATTTAAATTTAGTTATTTTAATTAAATATACTAATCATTAAAAAAGTCATAAATATTTTCTCTTTAACTCGAACTCGAATCAGAATCAACAGCGAGAAAAAAAAACATATACAACTCCAGTGAAACATCAACCACTGCTCCTCTCGCCTTCTCTCTCTCTCTCTCTCTTTCGATGAAGATGATGATGGAACTCACGATGCCGGCAACCAGCAGGGTTGGGCTATGGCGCTATGCCACTTCAGGTATGCACCACAGCCACAGGAACTTTCTGTTTTTGTTGCAATTTCTCATGATTTTTGTTATCTTTTTTCTTTTCTGGAACTACTATGATCTATTTCTTCTGCTGTTCTGGATTCTTGATTTCTCTTAATGTGATAATTGCTGTTGGTTTATGTAATGTTTGAGTCATATCAAATTATCTTTTTTTTTTAAAAAAAACTTATTTGATAGATTTTAATATGTGAATTTGAGAATTGAGTGATGTTTGCTGCTGAGAATTGGATTTATGGTAGGATGCTAAGAGAAAAATTAGTCCTTTTACTGATCAATGGTTAATAAGGAAACAGTTGTGGAAAAACTTGGCCTTGTCCTTCTCCTCAGAGAATTGGGAAGACAATAGTTTGAAAGCTCAAGGTTAACCAAGAGATGTGCATGTTAGATAAAAGATTCTTTATCTATAATACTGATAAAATGAATAAAATAAACTAAAGATAAATATAATAGATTTGGAATATTTGGGGAGGTAGTGTTGCTGTTCAATGATTGCTATCACTTCTCTTTTGCTTGTGTGAAAGGTTTTAGACCTAAGGTAAACTTAAACCCTAACGTATTTAAATGTGTGTGTGTTTAATATCTAGATAAACTTGCATAGATGCATCTATCTTTGCCCTAAAAGAATCAAACTGGCATGTATAAGGTTGGAAAAAAATTAGAAGGCAAAGCCATCTTTTGTTCTCCTCTGATGTTGATGTGACCCTTCTAACAATCTTGTCTGATTGGAGAGAATGTTGTTTCCAAACGTGAATTAGAAACATGAATTGAGGGCTAACTTGTCATATTTTGAGTGGAACAAACGACTACTTTTTATTTTTATTTTTGGCATCAACATTCCTTGAATTCTGACCTCTCATCCGCAGGTAACTGTCTTGCCAATTTGTTATGAGTTGGTTGACCATGCCTTGTACAGCATGAGTGTATCATGGCATTGTAAAATGATATAGACTCTTATCATGATTTTAGAAATGATTATTAGGATCACCCATTGTCTTCGATTATCATTTCAGCATTATCTTCATATAAATAAGCCCTTCAAAGATGCCAGTGACCAAACATCTTGTCTTAATATAAGCCATTCAGAAAAAAAGGCTTTGTTGGAAAACTATCAGAAGTATATCTGTTTATTTGTTGTAAAGCTAGAATAGCTTTCTTTTGTTCAACTGACCTGTTATTCTGTTATTATGTCTAACTGATGCTTGCTTTTTGCTGAGTCAATAACATTTTTTAATTCTCAAACTAACATGTTCCCCAAAAATATGGGTTCTTAACATAACGCAAGCACTAATTAAAGTGTTTCTTTTGCAGTACAAATGAGTAATCAAAATCTCTTTAGTTTATAGAACTTCATGCTCGGTAATGCTTTTATTGGCTTGCCATGTTTTAAGTGTCCATTCTTCCCATGCTTGCAGGACATTTGATGTTCAATGGAGCAACACATCTAAGGCAGTTGAATTCTTTTAGTTTATCCTGTTGGTCAATAAAGTCCAGACAACAAGTTGTTCTAAAGAAAAACAATAAACAGGTGGATCCACTTGCTTTAAACTGCTGTCTTCCTTCCAGATTCAATTGTGGGTTTTTTATTTCTGCTATCTTTGTTCATGATGTAACTGTGGGTTTTTATTTTGATGGCCTTTCAGATTCAATGTTGTCAGAAACAAGAAGCTCATGTGGTAGAAGGAAGGTGAGATATGCTGTTCATTTACCTGATGAGCTTGCTTCTTTTTTGCAGCAAAACTCAGAGCTGATACTTTGGTTAACATCTTATAGTGGCCCATTTCACTTTGGATGCCCTTTTTGCGAGCATGTACATTTGAATATTGTTAAATATTAGAATCATCTCTTGTTCTTTCAGCAAATTTTTGCCCCATGACTAAATTCTCTGTTTGCAATGATCTTTTGTTAAGAATGCCCAAATTTTGTTGTAAATATAAACCAATGAAACCTTTCCTTTGTTATTAGAAATAAAATTCACATTGTATTCTTGCTAGTTTTCCTTATTCTTTTGCAATTTCCAATGTTTACATTCTGTGGTAATTTGCAGTACTTTTTTTTTGTCTTTTGAAGGTGTATTGAAGAAGTATATGATGATTTGAGTGAACGCCTTCTCCTTACTGTCACAGGTCTGCAGGATCCCACTTCAAAGTAAGTTTCTATGAATGTGTTTGTTTTGGTAAATGAGTTTTTTCTAATGTTCACTTTTATAATTGAACTTTCTGTGCCAAGGTAGATTTATATTTCAGAATATTAAATTTTAGATAAAAATAAAGTTTTGTTATGTTTGCAGCCATAAGATTCACAAAGGATTGGTTACACTGTCATATGTGTTGAATTTATTCTCCTATTGATGTACAATTGGTTTTTTCTTTTTTCCTTTAAAAACCTGATCTACAAGGAGCTTAAATCAGAGATTGGCAAGCAATCCTGAGTTGTAGCAATGCAACATTTCCCACATTAAAAAATCACCTACTCTAGTAACAAAGTAAGAACCAACTGAATCAGAGAATTAATCCATGAAAACACCTTCCTTGGTTAGTTCATAAGACTTGTGCAAATGGTAGTCATTGCCTGCATTCTTTTGGCAAAGTGTCTGGTACGCTTATCTGCACCAGCCACAGACATGGAACTATGTATTTTACTTGATTTGTGACTAATTTGTGTCAGCCTTTGATGTTTTATTGTTATTGAACCTAATATTCATTTCTGTTACCCATAGGTACCTTGTAGGTCTGGCTGGTCCTCCTGGATCTGGTAAAACTACCCTGTCATCTGAAGTAGTTGGCCGTCTCAACAAGCTTTGGATTCCAAAAACTTTGGAACCAGATTCACTTGTACAGCCTGATGATATTGCCACTGTACTTCCCATGGATGGCTTCCACCTCTATCGATCTCAGCTAGATGCTATGGAGGTTAGCTTTTGTCTATATTACAAGGCAAATAGTTTCAGCTTCCAGTTGCCTTGATATATTGAAGCTGAATTTTTGTGTCTTTTCTTTTGATGTCTTAGAATCCAGAGGAAGCACATGCAAGGAGAGGAGGTAAAAAGTTCCTATTTTCCACTCTACAATTTGTAGGTCTTTTTGTGAGTTGAAATACTGACCCTACAATTATATGGTTTCAGCTCCATGGACTTTCAACCCTGATCTTTTGTTGAAATGTCTACAAACACTAAGAAGCAAGGTTGGTCTCTCATATGTAAATATTTTATTTTCTTTTTTTTTTTTAAATAAATTCTCGTATTCCGACCACTGCTATTCATGCCTTGCTCTGGACGGACATTTATTGATGTCTGTCATCTCTGGTGTTCTACTTGGAGATATTTACATCAACAAATTAGTAATATTGAAAAGACTTCTACCTCTAAATATGTAAGGTGAGCATGACATTAGTTTTATCAGGGATCAGTTCATGCTCCGTCATTTGATCATGGTGTTGGTGATCCAGTAGAGGATGATATATCTATATCCATTCAGTGAGTATCTTTGCCTTCTGTTTTTAGTTTGGTTCACTTGGTTTGATTGATCATAAATTCCCCCTTAGACTCTCTTTCAAGGCATGGTTGAGGATTTAATGTATGGGGGTGGCTTGTCATTTGATGTGAGCAAAAGATTTCTGATCTGGCTGTAGCTCAAATTTAAATTGTTGAATTGCTTGGTCTTCTTTGTAGTGAACTTGCAATATAATATTATACATTTTAGCTACATGCAAGGTTGGATTATTTATTCCTGATGATAAAGTTATTATGTATTACTCACCTGATGAATGGCTTAATTGTCGTATGATTATCACTTTGGTTAGATGTTAATTCTTCAAACGTTCTTTTATTTGTTTCATTGATGTTAGTTTGTAACTAGTTTTGATTATATTTTACTGATAAATTTATTATGTATTACTCACCTTATTAATGCCTTGATTATCTTATTAGCATTTTCTAATGTAGATGTTAATTCTTGAAATGTTGTTTTATCTGTTTCATTGGTATAATTAGGTTGCAATGCTCACTGTTTATCATATATGTATGCCTGTATATATTCTAAACTTTCCCTTTATGGCTATGAAATCCCCTTTACCTTTCATAGCGTGACTGTAATCAAATGCTATCCATGTCTTTCATGAATCTTTTGCTGAACTCATTGATTATGATATTTTGGATGCTTGAAGGGCTGCCTCTATGAGGGAAAAAGTTTTGATGACTGGGCTTCAAACATTATTTTGCTTGTTGACTCAATGATTATATAAATTTATCATTTTTCTTATTTTTCTTGTATTGCAAGGATGAAATTTATTGGCATCCATTATTTTTTTGACTTGCTTTGTCTAACTTTTGGCAGTCACAAATTAGTTATCGTAGAAGGAAACTACTTGTTTTTGGAAGAAGGAATTTGGAAAGAGATTGCATCTATATTCAATGAGAAATGGTAACTTTGGCATTAATCTTAAACAAATTATAATAAAATAGTTTTTTATTTTTTTTCATGTCTCTTATGTATAGAGGCTTTATGTCTCTCATCTTTCTTTTTTTCTATTGAAGGTTCATTGATATTGACCTTGATACTTCCATGCAACGGGTACTCAGAAGGCATATATCCACTGGTCAGTGCTTATACTAGATGGCTAAATTATCTTTCCATTTCCTAGGAATGAAAATCTTATTTCTTCTTTGTATCCACCTTATTCACAGGGAAGAAGCCAGATGTTGCGAAATGGCGGGTAAGGTTTTTTGAATTAGTAGATTTTTGCATGTCTATCCTTATAAAACACCTAGTTGCATTGATACGCTAAAGAAGTGTAATTGCATGGAATTTCCTACAAAATCTTTATGTTTGCTCAAAGTCAGATAGAAGACCCTTGATAGTTTTGGAATGGAATATTCTAAAATTCAGTGAATAGTTCTGAACAGAAACATTGGTGAGAAATTTGCAAAAGATGTGCAACTTTCCTTTTTAAATGAGTTAATCAATGGCTGTGATGGACCTGTACCTGTAGACTGTTCATGCTAACTGGTGTCTTTCTTACCAATACTGGATAAATTACCTTCTCTTTTATTGCTCTGTGATTATTTAAGGCATATTGTCATGCAAGATGTTGTTGAATAATTACTGTTTTGCTCCATGGATGACTAAATACATACTTCTCTTTCAAATTTTAAATCAGTAAGGCAGTGATATAGCAAATGGTGAAAATAAAATTCCTGCTTCTTGGCTGTTGGCCTGTTGTTAATTTGCATCTTTGTACTGAGAGAATGGCCTGTGTTGACAGTGCTGATAATGTTTTCAAAATTGTTGATATAAGCCTAAATGGTACTTATGGTATTATCCTGAAATATGTTGCATGCATTTAGAAAGAACATAATGTCATACTAAGACACTTTGCTGAATCAAATTTCTAACCCTGCCGTTTGATGCATTTCTTTGATGGCCAAATCAGATCGAGTACAATGACCGGCCAAATGCAGAGCTCATCATGCAATCAAAGAAGAATGCGGATCTTGTAATAAAGTCAGTAGACTTCCAAAGCTGATCGAGGCACGTATCATTTGAGAAGAAATAAAGGAATAAACATAGCGAGGGCAATAATTTTTATTCTCTGAGGAGATTGATTGGAAACAAGCTTGCTCTTGTGGCCAACTTGTCTAAAAGCATCTGCAGCAGATTTAGTTATTTTTATTCTCTGAGGGGATTTTTTTGTTGGCTCATTTGTTGATTTGTTGATTTCTGAGTTATTTCTTGTATAAAGTATGGCAACATCAAGTTTTGATATGTACAGACATTGATTCAATTTAATAATATCATTTATTTCGAGTTACATTGGATTTCCGGACTCCTCTTTTGGCTCTTGCTTGGTCTTTATCAGCTAAGACACCATATGTGCCAAGACGGCCATCGTTGGCACAGTTGTGGACAAACAGGTATGACGGAAACCTATCTCTATCCAATGCATCGAAATCATTTGTTTGGCGGACCTCCCAACAATTCTTATTGTCTTGATTACAGAGAGGCAAATAACTAATGCGATGTTTTCAGCGTGTATATATGTAGGTCGCTCTGCACAACATGTATCTGTAGATTTTACTGAAGCAGAGAAAGGCTTTGGCAGAAGTCACTGCAATTGAGGCTTGGATTTGAAGCTACCAAAATGGGGGAACCAATTCCCTATCCTGTTCCTCTCAACTGTGCTCTTCCTGTGCCTGCTATAGCACGGGTTATGCCGACGCCATCAGAGACCGCCCCAAGTGTTGAAGGACAAAGATCAACGGGGAAAACTCCAATGGCGTCTACCCCAAGTATTGAAGCACAAAGATCAACAAGAAACACTCTGATACATAGTTACAATTACATCACCAGAGAGCACAAGGTTGACATGGATGAGCCTTCATGGATAAACACAGTGAGGACCAAGCTCAATGAAGTCCGTCCGAGAACTCATGCCAGCAGACCATGGACTATCTTCAAGGTACCTGACAACATCCGTCGCAACGAAACAAAAACCTATGATCCTTTTATTGCCTCCATTGGCCCTTACCATTACCATGCGTCTCAACGAGGCACAACGCTTGCTATGCAAAACCATAAGTGGCGGTGTGTTAGATGGTTGCTCTCAAGGCACCAGAGCAGGCAACAGGCGACTGTGTTGTTGGATAAATGCTTACTGGCAATGAAGGCATTGGATGTTGAGGTTCGAAGCTGTTATTCAGAGGATGTCTACTACTTGGATCCACACAAACTCGCATCGATTATGTTACTTGATGGTTGCTTCATTATCCGTCTTTTGCTAAAGCAAGTCACGCAGAAGGCGGAGAAAGTAATTAAACATGAGGAGAAAGAGGAAGAGAAAGATAAGAAGGTTGAAGATGAACAGAATATTGAGTTAGATGTTGAATGTGAAGAAGAAATAGAAGGACCGTTGATTGGAATGCAATGGATATGGAACTTAGTCTTATATGATCTATTGAAGCTTGAGAACCAAATCCCCTTTTTTGTCATCGAAACACTCTTCGACTTACTCAAGACTCCAGCCGATGAAAGCATTGACCTCCCGAAGCTCGCTCTCCAGCTTTTTAGCGGGTTCGGCTTAAGCTCTGCCGCAACAAATACTAAAAGTGTCCATCATCTGCTTCATCTCTTTCACCAATCCCTTATTCCTTCTGGTGATCATAACCAACTATATTTGGCACAAACCCAAACCCAGATGGTGAATGAATGGATACTGAACGCAACTAAACTTCGACTTGCAGGAATCAAGTTTGCAAAGAAGAACACTGCAAGTTCTTTCCTTGACTTATCATACAAGAATGGCGCAATAGAAATCCCACAACTATTCCTCTATGACTACAATAACACTTACACTCTCTTCAGGAACTTGGTAGGCTTTGAGCAATGCTATCCAGGGGCAAAGAGCTACATTTCTAGCTACACAAACTTCATGAACTGCATCATTGATGGTCCAAAGGATGTGCATTTGTTGGAGTTGAAAGGAATCCTCATTAACCAGCTGAGGCCTCAAGACAGTGTGGTTAAACTTTTCAATCAGTTGTGCGATCATATTCAGTGTTCTTCAGATGATAATTATCTCCATGACTTGCTTATTGAAGTGAAGATGTATACTGAATCAAGATGGCACAAATGGACAAGTGGATTGATGGAGAGATTATTTCAGTAATCCATGGAGATAATAAGCATATAATTGTCGTATAAGCTTTGTGGCTTCTGTAATGGAGGTAGTTAATAATTGAAGTTCATTGCAGACTTTGCAGTTAATTTTCCATGCATTGGTATATCAATGTTTGAGCATACCTAGAATTCAATTAGTTTTTTTTAGAACAGTGGACAAACCACTAAAGAATTTATAAGGCTATTTGAAATGTTATTTTTCTTTTTATTTTATTTTATTTTGCTTGCTGTGCATCCTTTGCCATTATAACATGAGTACAGTTTTACAATTTGGAAAGTTCTGTGTAATAATAATAATAATAATAGTAATTTATTCTATTGAGTTCTTGCGTATCATTAATGCTAACCACTGTTTCAAGCTTTGTCTTTGCTTTTTTATTTTTTTTAATAATAGTGTAATTAATCCTTTTTTTTTTCCAGAAAATGTATGTTTTTATAAGCTACTGTTTATAATTTGGTTTTTTTTTAAAGTACTATGAATATTTTTTTTTCCTAAAAAAATAGATAAACTCCGATAGATTAAAGAAGATAGAAATTATAAATTGACAACAACAAAGTAGTATAACTATAAAAGCGGAAAAAACAACAATTACAATGATCCACTAGGATTAGATTCTAAAATAATAACGAAAAACTACAAGGACTGCAATATTAATTCATAAACAACAAAACAAAGACAACTACACTCTTCTTTAATTAAGTATGTTCATAAAAACTCTAAGCTGTGTTTGACTATGGCAATCGAATCCTGTTTTCTTAGTTTTGAAAATTGCATCAATTCAGTCTATGTTGGTAAAAAAAAATAAATTAAAAGTCAGTGAAGTAAAAAAACACACAATAAGTGCATATAATAAAAAGAAGCAACAAGAGAAACATAAATGACATGAGTACGTGCTGGATTGAAACACTGACTATAATTACAAGCAATACCTTGTTAATTGCCATTCAATTAGCTAGGAGGGCGGAAATAAGAATAAGCTGTAAAGGATTGCTCGACCGTGAGGAGAAGAAGAATGACAGCTGCCACTAATGAGAGAGTGGTCCAATTCCTTGGAAACGACCCTTACCCAAACAGAAACCGATATTTATAACCTTGAAAATTCCGATGATTCTCTGGTTTCCCAAACTAACTTGACTGGTCAGTATGCCAAACTTGCAGCTATTCAACGACAATTATCTATTAAGTGGGCGCAGAGGGCTAGGATTCGTTGGGTCAACGATGGCGATAAGAACACCAACTTCTTTCATAATTCTGCTCGCATTCACGCTCATCAAAATCAAATCGCTCAAATTACAGACTCTACGGGTAATATCTTTACTGATTCCTCCGGCATTGAGCATGCTTTTATGAATTTTTACTCTTCTCTTTGGTCTGGTTCTGGGAATAATGCTTATGATAATCTTATTCATGCTTTACCCGACGACCTTCCTTGCATCTCCCACTCGGATGGGCTTAATCTCATCCGTGATGCTTCTAAGGAAGAAGTCTATCAGGCTCTCCTCGACTTTCCTGCCGGTAAGTCCCCGGGTCCCAATGGTTTTAATGTAGAATTTTATCGCTTTTCCTGGCATGACCTTGGGGATCTCCTGGTTTCCGCTATAAACCATTTTCTTACTAACTCTCATATTCCCTCTTCCTGGGGCAGAACATATGTTACCCTTATCCCCAAAAAGCCTCACCCCAGGTTGGTTTCGGATTATCGCCCAATCTCTCTTTGGAATGTCTGCTATAAAATCATTTCGAAACTCCTCTCTAATAGAATTAAGCCAGTTCTCCCTACGCTGGTAGGTCGAGAGCAAGCTGGGTTATTTCTGATCGAGGAGCTTTTGATAATGTCATTACTGTGCAAGAAGTAGCCCATTCTCTTGAATATGATCGTCTTTACTCCCTAGGATGTTAGTTAAGTTGGATATTGAGAAGGCCTATGATACGCTAAGCTGGAGTGCAATTCTTGCAACCTTGACCGAAATGAATTTCCCTATTAAATGGATTTCCTGGATTAGTTCTTGTCTTTCCTCTAGATCATTCTCTATTCTGATCAATGGTTCCCTTTCCCTTGGTTCTCCTCTACTAGAGGTGTTCGTCAGGGTGATCCCATCTCGTCTTACCTCTTCATCTTGGTAGCTCAAAATTTCTCATCTATCATGAATAGAGCCCTTAGTTCCAATATGATTCCTGGATTTGATTGCAACCTTCGCTTGAACTTCAATCACCTACTGTTTGCAGATGATCTTATTTTGATTTCTCGAGCTACTCGGTCGGCTGCTCGTAACATTAATTTATGTCTTTCCATATACTCCAGACTGACTGGTCAAAATGCCAATCTCTCCAAATCCCAGATTTTTCTTCCTACTTGGTTTAACAAAAGAGTAGCCAACAACATTTGTACTATCTTAGGTCTTTCCCAATCCTCCTTCCCATTGACATTTTAGGCATCCTCATTTCCCCAAAAAAACTCAGTGTCCATTCTTTCAGTCCAATGCTTGAAAAAATCAGAAGCTTATGTATTAGATGGAAATCTTTCAAGCTCTCTCCTGCTGCTAAATCAATCCTGATCAATTCCTCCATACTTTCTATCCCAACTTATTACCTATCAGCCTATCCGATGCCAGACTCTATTCTCCAAGGAAATTACTATAATGGTTAGGGATTTCTTTTGGTTCAAAGGAGGCAATGGAAAGGGCATCCATGCTGTCGCTTGGCGTAATGTTACTGATAACAAAACTAAGGGGGGATTAGGCTTTCGTAATCTTCTTTTTGCTAAACACTCACTTATGGCGAAGAACGTTTTTAAATATTTGAATGCTGATAATGCAATTTGGGTTAACATTGTTCGCAAAAAATATGATCACTTGAACTTTTGGAGTTACTCCTTTCCTCCTAAGTGTTCTTGGTTTTTTTGGGGCATTTGTAAAACTGCTTTTATTTTAAAGCCCAATCTTTGGATCAAATCTTTCAATCCTTTAAAACCATCCTTTCTTCAGGATCCTTGGCTCTTTGAGGTTCCTTTAGCATATAAGCCCACTTACTTGAATGTCTTTGCCGGCAACAATTTATCTGCGTTTTTTGTTGGTGATCATTGGGATTTTAATCTTCTTAATACCATCTTTGTGGATAGTCTGTGTTCCTTGGTTAAGACCAACTGCTCTGTAGACTGGGGTGGCAACAACTTTTGGGTCTGGCATCCTAGCCCCAAGAAAATGAAAATTTCCTCTGCAATATATCATTATCTTAACCATGAACCTAATTCTATTTTGAACTGGGAAGACTGGCAAAAACTCTGGTCCCTTCGTATTGCTCCGCGTGTTAAACATTTCATCTGGCTCTTGCTGCATGGTAGAATCTCTACCACAGATTATCTTAACAGCATTAATCTTGGTCCTAGATCTCTTTGTATTTTCTGTAACCTTGAACTGGAATCCATTGATCATATCTTTTTGGATTGTTGCAAAGCCCAATTGGTCAGAAATCTTATTAATCAAACCCTGGGCTGCAACATTTCCTTCCTTGATTACATCTCTACTGGTGCGTGGATCTCTGATGATGGTTTCTCAATGTATACAATTTCCATCATTGCCGCTACGATATGGTTTATGTGGAAATCCAGGTGTGAGGCAATTTTTCAGAATTCTTCACCTAATTTCCCTCGAATTGTCAGCAAAGCTATTGCTCATGTCAAGGATTTCATGATGGATTCGGCTTCTCTTACCGGGTAACATCTTCTCCTCAACAATTTCTCGCACACGGATGGTCATTTCCTTTTTCATGCGTCAAACTGGACACAATCCAACAAGGTAGGACATCTTGGGTTCTTTTTCTCTAACTCGACTTATGTCATCTCTTTTGGAGGATGCTGCAAATTTAATGCTGAATCAGCTCTTGAATCAGAGATTAAAGTATTGGGTATTGCCCTCAGATCATCCCTTGACAGACAGCTCGACATTCGCCGTATTCTTCACAGCAATTGGGAATTACCTCATCTTCTGTCAGTTACCAACAACCCTCTCGCTTGGAGATTTGATCAAACTGTCATTGTTATCAACCATCTTCTCCTGGTTTTGGGAAGTCCTTCCCTTGTTGAGATTCCTGGGCGTTGGAATGCTCTTGCTTTTGCTCTTTCCGCTACCAACGCTAATATTCACAATTTGAACCTCTTCCTGACTGGTCGTAATCTCCCACGTTGGATCATGAAGCTAGTCGTTGACAATGGCTTTTCTTTTTAATCTTCTTGTAGCTTCTTCCTGCTTTCTCCTATGTCTTGTCTTCCTAGTTGTTGAGTTCTTTTTAGTTTTTCTGTACTATCTCTCCATTTTAATAAATACTTTTGAGCTTTTTTCATAAAAAAAAAATAAAAAATAAAAAATAATATGAGAGAGTGGTCCATGGATTTGAAATAATCACATATCTATCCTGCCCTATTTTTATGCCAAGGGGATTCGTAATAAATTTTAACTGCATGCATTGAACCTTGAAGATATATAGTTGTCACCCCCATCCTGAGTATGGTCACACATTAATGTGTTAATAAGAGTAGCTGCGGGATCAGGAGTGCCCAGCTGGTTGATGAAAATCCCATTCAACTCAAACAATGCCACATCTTTTGGGGAGTTGATCATGTAGTCCATAAAAGAGGCATAGGCAGTCACGTAAGTGTTTGTAAATAGATAATCACATTGCTCATATGCGATCAAATTCCTGAAGAGACTGATTGTGGCACCATTTAGTTTGACTTTTGGGATTTCAATGGTCCCGTCTTTGCATGATACGTCGAGGAAGCTCATGAGACATCCCTTCTTCTTCTTCTTCTCCTTAAACTTGACTCCTGAGAACTGAAGCTCTGTCACATTTGGGATCCATTCAATTTCAAAATCCATGTTTTGTTTCTTTAAGTTTTCTTGGTTGATGTCAACACACTCTTTGGAAGGAACGAGTGTTGAATGGAACCAGTCAAGCAAATGATCAGGCGGAGTGATAGTGGAGCTTTTGGAACCTGACTGCTCAGGTGGAATGGTAGTGTAGTTTTTGGAACGTGACGGAGTTAAACGCCTTAATAGCTTATCCACAATCTTGACTAGATCGATGTTTTCATCTTCAGAAGTCTTTAGCTTATCGAAGAGTTCCTGGATAATGAAGAAAGGGATTTGGTTCTCAACCTTCACCAAATCAAGCAGAATCATATCCCATGCTCTACTTCGTTTACTGTGGGCACCAGCAATTCTCTCTCAGGAATTTCTTTCCACAGAATTTCGTATCTAGCAGCAATGTCCTCCTCCTCCTCTTCCTCTTCCTAACCATCTTCCCCCTCTTCCTGACCGTCTTCTTGTCCAGCAGCAATGTCAGCCTTCTCTTCTAACGTTACTAGCTAGGATGGAAATGTCTCCTGAGGGCATGTTTCCTTTAGAAGTGAGCAAGAGACATGGATGATGAAACAACCATCCAGCAACATGATCAAGGCCAAATCTTCATCTTCCAAATCTTGTAGATTTTTTGAGTAACTCCCTCGGACATCAGTATTCTTGGACATCATTGCCATCAAGCATGTGCTTAACAAATAGTTGGCCTTGTCGTGCTCACCGTTGGTGCACCTTGATAGCAAGCGCCAGACACAGTGCCACTTGTGATCTTGCATGGCCTGCAGTGTTGTTCTCTCTTTGTATTTATTATGATGGTATGGGCTGATGGCGACGATTATGGGATCATACGCATTCATGTCGCATTTCCTGATGTCCGTCCGCACCTTAAAGATAGACCATGACCAAGACGATCGTGTTTTTTCTTTACACTCCCGGAGACGTTCTGTCACTCGCCCTATCCATTGGTCATCTTTAGATGTCACAGAGATCAATTGATGACTATCTTGGACGTCAACTATGACTTCTTCAGCTCGTCGTTCCTGAAGAAGTTCAACAGAGATTGATTGATGATCATTTTGGGTGCCTTCTGTAGCTCGTTCTTGGCTAAGCAAGGAGGATTGCATTAGGAGGTTAGTGTGAGATGGAGATGGAGATGGAGATGCTATGGCTATGAAGAGGACTACTTGCTCTTAATTATATAAGCGATCAATTAATTGCGACCGACATGGGAAGATAGTAAATTAGTACCCACATGGTTCATATTCCCATTTCTAGTTCGTGTTAGATTTTTCATAAAACAACAAGTTTGAATTGTGTGGCCTTGAATTTCTTGACAGCATGACACCGTACCCACCCTGGCAAAAAGAGTTCGTTAATGTGGTACGTTTAATGTCTGGGACGGAACCAGAACATGATGAGTGACAAAGTTTTGGCACAAAGCAAAAAAAGTAAAAAAATAATCTAACAAAATAATTATTTTAAATGAAGAATAATGTGCTAATATAATCAAAATTTGAATACACATATTAAAAAATATAAAGGATAATTTAAAATTTTGTTATTACCGATAGAAAATATATGAGGTTTTCAATAATTTAACTAATAAGAATGCATCTCAAGTTTGTATTTTTTTTAAAATATGGTAAAATTGATTCTCCTCACTACAAAAAACCAAACTATTGTTTATAAAAAAACTTTTGTTGTTTCACTCTAGCATATATGGTACATTATAACATATATGTATATATGTTAGGCCTCATGATCAATTCAAACTTTTTTTAAATTACTAAAATTTGTATATAAGATTTATTTAATTAAAATTTTAAAATAATAGTAATTTTTAAATTAAAAATAAAATGTGAAAAAATGCACCAAGTGGGATTTGAACTTGGGTGGACCAAAAGATCCCAAACCTTATGGATAAACCCACTAACCACTCAAGCACACCCAGACTCTACACTTTTATGTGCCCAAATATTGTATTTTACATGAAATTTAAGTATAGAAAAATTGAAAACCATCAAATCTTATATTGTTTAAAAAGTATTTTCTCCGGCACCGAGGGGGGCTTCAGCCCCTGCTAGCCCCCCTTGGTTCCGTCCCTGTTTAATGTTGGTGGGTCAAGGCGCATAAAGACTCATGTATACGGTCATTTACCTATATAAATATATGTATTGTATTAATTTATTCACCTCTATGTCTTTTAAACTTGCATATAAATTCAATAACATCAACTAATTTTTACAATTACCACTGCAGCAATAGCTGAATTGTCAATGTACTTTTACTCTATTGTCAATACACTACACCAATTTTTAGTTTTAGAAGCAGTTTATTAGAGGGGGTTTTCAAAAACCGTCTCCATGATTATGATATAATTTTTTTTTTATTAAACTATACAACCTGTTTACAAAAACCCCCTCAATTTTTTTTTTTAAAAAACTCTCTCTCTCTCTCTCTCCCTCTCTCCACTCACTCTCCACTCTCTCATTCCCTCTCTCCATAATCACTCACACAGTCGCCGGCGGGTGTTGAGCTTCACCGCACCGCTGCGCTGCCGAGCACTCACTCACACGATCACCGCCAGGTGCTGATCTTCGACGTACCGAAGCACCGCCGCCAGTGAGTCCTAAACCCCTCCTCAGTCCTCTATTCATTCCCTCCGGGTCTCCGTCCCGGCGTTGAGCGCGGGACTCGGTTTTTCCTTTGCCCTTAGATTTATGAATGGTTGATTAGGTCAAGTGCTTTGTTGAGGGTTTTTTTATGAATGTGATGTTCGGGGTTAGTGATTCTAGGTTTTTAGTATACCTTTCGGATCAAGTGTAGTGATTCTAGGTTTTTAGATTATGGATAGATTTTTTTGTGAATGTGGTTCGCATTGCTTACTTGCCGTTGGACCTTCGAGCACCCACGCGGAGCTTGATCTGAGGGAACCCTGCTGGCCATGATCGGGATCTCTCTCTCTCTCTCTCTCTCTCTCTCTCTCTCTCTCTCTCTTGAGAAATCTAAGCTTCTTTTGGGGAATTTTTTTCGGGGTTTTTCGAAAATTATTTTTGATAATTGGGGATTTTTTTTCTTTTATTTATTTTTATTTTGAGAGATCTAAACGTTTGTAGAGCCATTTTCATTTGTTTGAAAATTTTAGCTAGAATTATTTTTTGGTGTATCTAATTATGGGTTTTTTCCTTAATTTTTTTTTGGGATCTTCTTTGTTGATTTTATTTTATTTTTGTTTTTTTAATAGTGATTCCACTGATTTTGATCATTTGGTTTCCATTTTTGGGGGAGTTGTTTAAAGTTTATCTTGTAATTGAACCTCTTTTACTGTTTGATTTATCTACATTACTCACAACATGAGCATCTTAGCTGTATAATTCTTTGTATTTTTTGCATGCTATGGACCTATTTTAGTGTTGATTTATATACTGTACTTGTGACCTGAGCATATTATAATTTTTATATTTTTTTTGCATGCTATGAACCTATTTTACTGTTTATTTATCAGTCGGTGAGGAAGAATAAGAATAAATACTTTCGGGATCTCATTGCTTGAGAGTTGTAGCAACATTGATCAGGCACTGGATCCCGCGAGTTCTTTCGCAGAAGAAGAGATAATCAGCTTCTGGGGCTGCACCATTGAGAAAAATAACTACTGATCACTCTTACTCGTCACTCCGAACATAATGCATACTACATGTTATATTTCAGGGCCAACAACACAAGTTAGATGCAAACAATTCATGTGGTTAAGTAATTGAAGGTACTTTGCATCCACATTCATTTGTCACACATCTTTTGAAGTCCCAACTGAGCTGAAAATATTAACTAGAGAAAAAGGACTTGAATACCAGACAAGAATAAACCTAAAAGGAGGAGAAAATAATAATGAAGCAGACTAGATGAGGTCAGGTAAGCTGAAAATATTTTCAAAAACATCCCACACTTGATAGGAATAAAAGTCACATAAATTCAATTCAAGCAAGTAAAGATGTGCATGCATGTGTTTGGTGTTGTTTCTGGGCAGGTGAAATGGGTACTGACCTCTGCCAACTCCTTTTCATGCTTAGGAATGAATGCCGTGTCCACCTTGCCATTTCTGAACCTATTTTAGTGTTTATTTTTCTACAGTACTTGTGACCTGAGCATCTTAGCTGTATAATACTTTGTATTTTTTGCATGAATTATGGAGGCTTTCTGTGTCACCATTATGCACATTCCATCACCTTGTGTCATTTAGTTTGACTTCCTTTTCATAATATATTGTCTTTTTTTGTTGAATTTTTGCAAGGCTAAAAAAAACTTCCTCATTAATTAGTTTATATGAAATTTTCTCTTCTGATAATCATAGATGCAGACTCTAGTAAACTTTTACTTTGTTTTAAGCAGGAGATTTCTTATATATTCCTCTAGCTTAGGGTTATAATATGTTGATCCTTGCAGCCACAATATTTTACAGATTTTGTGGTTTTTTCTTGGGTTAAAAATTGATTCTTGTGGCTTCCTTCTTTCTCAATTTCTGTCAAAAAAAAAAAAATGAGAATTTTTATTCACTTGCATGCCTTTGATCTTTTGCTTTTTGTAAAATACATGTTCTTTGAAATATTCAATTGCTTGCATTGTGAAGTTCAGTATTAATATTTATGTAGTATGATGTAGTTTCTCAGTATTTCAATTTTCTGTTTCTCTGGTTAATAATGACTGCTTCGTGATCTTCTTTCTTCATCCTTGCTTTTGTTTGAAAATAAGCAAAAGTTTTTAATTGTAAGCATTGAACTGTATCCTTGTTGAAAACTTCATGTTCTCACAGTTTTTTTGACCTTTCAATTGTCTGTGCATAATGTGGAAAGATAGATGTTTATGGATATGCTGAGAAATTAGTTAAGGCAGCTTGTTTGCAGTAGTTTTTTGGATTTCAAGTTTGCTGAATTAAGAAGCACCAGTCTCCCTCTTAGAATTTTGACAATTTTTTAGAATTTTATTTCTGTTTATATTTTTATTTTTTATTTGGTGTTCCAACCATGAAACATCATTAGAATTCTTGAAGTTTCAAAACTTTTGTAGTGTGAGTTTTATTCCCCTCTTGGATACGAGGTAACATGTGGTTGTGCATATATGCATGACTTTTCATTCTCTTGCTTGAGCAGGTTGAGAGTGTGTGAAGGTCTATTTTCTATTGAACTCATAAATGCAAATCTTCTCTCCTTTTTGTTTCCTCAAATTTGAAATTGAACCAGACTAATTGGGTTTATCTTTTATCAATCCCACTTGAACTGACCTGCACTCATTTAATTCAGTTTGATCTTAAATTTGTTTTAGATTGGGTTTATCTTTCATCATCATCATAGCCATCAGCTCCATTTGGTTCTCTGTGCTCCCATTTATGTACTCCAAATCCATCCTTAGCTAGTTTCCTGCCACTTTTCTCAGAGATAAAAGAGCTGTAAAGCTGAAACCTATCTATCAGAGAGGATGGGGAAAGTTAGCTCTCAGAAGGTGGCAGAGATTCTATATATATCTATATATATACACACATCCTAGCTACTTGCAAACCCATAGCCATATATATATATATATATATATTAGTTGAGAAACTTCTATCTTGCTTCTTGTATGATTAATTAAGAGGCTGATATAAATGAATATGTAACACAATGAAAGGGACTAGTGTGAGTTCTGTAATCACAAAAGGTGTTGGTCTTTATTTGTAGGGTATCTAATACTCTCTTTTTCTTCTATGTTAAAAATTCATCTTTGTTCCAAATTGTTCATTGTTTCCCCACCAATCCTTTATTCTGCCAATATCATGTTGGTGATAAAACGTTGCAAATTTGTTGTGTGACAATCTGCTTACTATTAGTCGAACATATCCAATCACCAGGATATTTTTATGTTTAGCGGTCAAGCTGTCAAGTCATATGTCATTGTGAATATCTGTTGTCTATCACTTGTGTTGTGGCTCATGAAGTACTGCGCTTGTTCAGATATACAGCAACAAGGCTGCATGCTACACTTGGTTGGGAGGTTGGGCTGAAAGACTCAAAGACGCACAGAATTGCATTGAGCTAGATCCTTCATTTTCAAATGAAATGTTCAATCATTAAAGGTACAATTATGTTCTTATAAATGACATGTTCTTGTTTTTTGTTTTTATTTTTATTTTTAATAAGTTTGAATTATTTTCTTTTACTTTTGTTTTTTTTAGTATCTTGGTGTCGTGGATCTAATCAGTCTTTCTGGATTTGCTTTGGACAGTGTTTTTGAAGGGAGAACTTTTGGTAAGCTCTATATGTTCATTAACCAAAAATTATTGCCTTCAAATTTTCAACTCTGGTTTTCAAATCATGAAAATTGAATGGTTATTATCTTTGTTTATCTCTAATTTTAGAGTTGTTTATTCAAATGCCATACAAATAAAAAGCATGTCATACCTCACCATTACATTTAGAGCATTGTGAGGCCAATATCACTATAAAGAACCACAAATATCTCACAGTTATCCAGCAGACTTATATGTTTGCATGTGTATGTTTGTTATTTGAACGTGAAGAATTAATTCTATCCGTGGTCTTGTCTCCCTGCATGTTTAATTGTTAACATCTTTTTACCTTTAGATTGCTAGCTGAAATTGGTATCACTCTTCTCTGATTAATTTCGGTAATTAGCATTGGTTACTTTGTCATATCTGAAAATTAATCTTGTTGCAAGTTGGTTAAATTAACAACCATCTTCCTACTGGCTGTTGAGCTTGATGTGGTTTTTTTATATGTGGAAAAAATTCTGTGGTTTATTTTCAGCTGTAATTGCATGAGGTCAGTCAAAGCCATTTGTTTATGCTTATTTCACTAGTCACAGTTCACACAATTACATTGATCATAATTAACTTGGGAAGTATATTTTGCATTTCTGTTTCTTATGTTGTGAGTTTGATTTATTTATATATTTCTTTTTCTCTCTGGTTTGGGACAATGGCATACATAAATGTTGTTTAGTATGATTGCTATCAGGCTGATGGTATGGAAAGCAAAAAAAGAGCAATAGCATTTGCTCTTTTCCGCTGGTCATGCTTTAGGGGATGTATTGGCTCTTTTTCTTCCAGAAAAATGGAATTTTGAGAAATGTTTCCCATAATTTTAGTTAGCAATTATGTATTGGCTCTTTTTTTTTTGTTATTATGTTTTTTTAAAGGTTATTTGATAAATTAATTATAAGTTACCATCTTTGCTGCAAATTTTACTAGTGATTTATCTATAATTCTTTTTTAAAAAAACAAATAGTAGTAAGTTACCACTCCTGGGTTTGAATCTTATCACCTGCCCACATTTCTAAAAGCTAAGAATATATATATATATATATATATATATATTCTCTCATACCAACTCATATTCTCCATTTTGTTCATTGATTATGATAGGTGTGCTTTTCTTTATTAGATCTTGATCATATTTTTACAAATATGCCCCTGGAAAATCTCATTATTTGTTCAATCATCTTTTAGATGAGATAGGCAAACTAAACCAGAAAAGTCAAGAAGTGTAGGCTTTTTAATATATATTTGGAAGGTTATAGTTATTTTTTTATATTTTTATTAAACACAAATTCTCCATTGTTGATGCATTTATGTATAGGAAAATTGTTTGTTCTCTTGGCCAATCACAAGTCTGCCTTTCAAAAAAGAACTGAGAGAGATTTGTGGATTACTGACATTTGAATTTCCCAACTCTTTTTTCATTAATATATATATATATATATATATATATTATTAGTTTCCATTTCTAATGAGATATAAAATCCTATTAAAGGTTGGTAACAAACTCTATTCAGTTTGGTGCTTGAGGCTCTTCATAGATCATCAATAAAAGCTATAATATTTTTGACCAACAACCAAAAAGTGCTCCCTGACTTACAATTATTATCAAAATTAATGAATAATCTGAGTGTTGAACAAGTATTTGTTAAGAAATAAGAATAAATGCAGGCAGTTTCAAATATCATTTTCCGAGAACCACTTTAATTAAATTAACATCCCTGCATATAATGCTGAGATGCATACATGTAAGCTTAATATGTTAATTTAATTATCTAATATGATACTTATGTACATCTTCAACAATACCAAAAACCCACAAAACTAAATAAAAAAATCTATAATTTGTTTAAGACAACCAAATTTCTATTGGTTGAGTTTTAATAATATAGTTTTTATATATTTAATAGTTTTGTGAATAAAAATAATATTGATGAACACTCATCAGTGGTTTCAAATATATTTGCAAATTTTATTTGTTTAATTAGTAATAATTCATCATTTCCTAAGAAACAATTGTCAAGTCATTTTTTATTTTTGTGTTCGATGAATGTGAAGCATAAATTAATTAAAAAAAACTGTTTATAACTTATAAGTTATTAATCATGCCGAACTTTTTATTTTTCATATATATATATATACACATGAGAGTTTCCATTACATATGTATTTATTAAACTGTGACTTTCTTACCTGCATGCTTATATCTTGCAGCCACAATATTTTACAGAAGTTGTAATATGATGCATGAAGTATCTCTTTTTAAAATACCATCTACAAATTTCATTCAATTGTCAGAATCTAAATCTAATAACTGCTTCGAGTTAATTGTCTTCTCAGTTCATACACATCTCTTCTAGCGTTTTGAATGGTGGGCCTTATGAGTGATTCAAGTATATGTGCTGAAAAAGATATCTAATTTAATTGATATTCATAGCAGACACAAAAATCTCTAGTCATTTTAGACATCTTGTGATTAAAAGAATGCAAAACAATTTCTCTTGTCAACAACAATAGTTTAGAATGCAAAAAATAACTGTCAATGCTTTTTATGCAAAAAATAACTTGGTCATTTTTTATTTCAGCTGTGCTATTTTTCTTTAATGGA